>NC_142600.1:37752483-37966741 GCF_041222555.1 Hakea prostrata
CAAAGGCACACCATGCAGACGAACCACATTATCCACATAAAGCCCTGGCTAGCTTATCCGGAGTATGAGTGATCTTCATAGGAATGAAATGGGCTGATTTGGTCAACCTATCAACAATCACCCACACGTGTCATTGCCTTTACTTGTCCGAGGCAAGCTAGTCACAAAGTCCATGGAGATATCTTCCCACTTCCAACTAGGAATAGGAAGGGGTTGAAGTAATCCAGATGGAGGTTGTCGGACGGCTTTCACACGTTGGCAAGTCTCACACTTGGCAACAAAATCGTCAACATCCGCCTTTAGACCAATCCACCAAAAATGTTCCTTCAAGTCCTTGTACATCTTGGTGCTTCCCGGGTGTCTGATAAGACCCACTGGTGTGCTTCCTTCAATATTTCATTCTTAACTTCATCGTTTGCGTGCACACACAGTCTTCCTCTAAACAACAAAGCACCATCCATGGATATACCAAAGTCGGGATCCGACTCGGGATTCGAAGAAATCTTCTCAACTTTGGTCAAAAACTCTCGATCGAACTCTGCAGAGCAACAATCTTATCTCTAAGACCGAGATCTTGCCGTCATGGCGAAAAAGAATAAAATCAGAATTCTCGGGGACGATTTCCAAACCAAAACTCTCAATAGAAGACCACAATGGTAAACTCAAAGCATTTAAATCCAAAGTCTTCTTCTGGTTCTTCCTACTAAGAGCATCGGCAACAACATTTGCTTTCCCAGGATGATCTTGAATATCACAATCATAATCGGAGACGAGTTCCAACCATCTCCTTTGTCTCATGTTCAACTCCTTTTGGGTAAAGAAGTATTTCAAACTCTTATGATCCGTGAAAATGGCAATCTTCTCACCGTAAAGATAATGTCTCCAAATCTTCAAAGCAAAGACAACGGCGGCAAGTTCTAGATCGTGAGTGGGGTAATTCCGCTCATAATCCTTCAATTGCCGAGAAGCATAGGCTACGACCTTGCCATGTTGCATCAGTACACAACCCAAACCAATCTTTGGCGCTTCGGTATAAACTTGTCATACCACCGGAACTATCGGGTATAGTCAAAACCGGGGCACTTGTCAATCTATCCTTCAACTCTTGGAAATTCTTTTCCACGGGCGTCGGACAAACAAACTTCTCTTCTTTCCTGGTCAACTTAGTCATAGGAGCAGCCAACCGAGAAAAGTTCTCAATAAACCTTCGGTAGTAACCCGCCAATCCAAGAAAACTTCTTATTTCCGTTCATGACTTCGGTCTCTCCCAATCAGCCACAGCTTGGACCTTTTCGGGATCGACACGAATACCTTCGGCTGAAACTACATGACCAAGGAAAACCACTCTCTTAAGCCAGAAATCACACTTGCTAAACTTAGCAAACAACTTCTTTTCCCGCAACCTTTGCAAAGTGAAACTTAGATGACTCGCATGCTCTTCTTCGCTCTTCGAATAGATCAAGATGTCATCAATGAAAACAATCACAAACTTATCAAGCACATCATGAAATACTCGGTTCATGAGGTCCATGAACACCGCAGGAGCATTGGTCAATCCGAAAGGCATGACTCTAAACTCGTAGTGACCATACCGCGTTCGGAAAGCTGTCTTGAAGATATCACTAGACTTCACTTTCAATTGGTGATATCCGGACCTTAAGTCAATCTTCGAGAACACAACTGCACCCCTTCAACTGATCGAAGAGATCATCGATTACGGGCAGTGGATATCTATTCTTGATAGTCAACTTATTCAACTCACGGTAGTCGATGCACAAGCGCATACTACCGTCTTTCTTCTTGACGAACAAGACCGGAGCTCCCCAAGGTGACACACTAGGCTGTACGAAACCTCTATCAATGAGCTCATTCAACTGATTTTGCAACTCTTTCAACTCGGTAGGAGCCATCCTATACGGAGCTTTAGATACCGGAGCGGCACCGGGGACGAGATCAATAGAGAATTCGACATCTCCGTCCGGAGGCACTCTGATAGATCATCGGGGAAGACATCAACAAAGTCGCAGACAACTCGACTTCGTCGACTCTTTTCTCCACTATACCCTTGCCTTCGGATGAAGCATCATCCACTAGGGCATAGACTTGCATCGGTCTGAGACAGACACCTTCTTACAAACCCTTCTCTTTTCACCTTGAAATTCAAAGACCGGACTTCCACATATATGGAACTGAATCTTCTTTGAGGAACAAAGGAACACGGCTTTATGGGCTGTCGGCCAATCAATTCCCAAAATAACATCAAAGTCCTTCATGTCAAGAATCACAAAATTGGCTTCCAAGTTCTTCTCACCAATCAACACGGACATTTAGATAACCCCTTATCTAGTTTCACAACGGGACCGGTGGGTGTACTAATCAATAAACAACTAGACAACTTCTCGGGGATTAGGTTAGTCTTCTTGATGAATGCGAGATGACATGAGCGAATGAGATGCACCAGTATCAAATAAGACAAATGCGAAATAGAAGCGACTAACAATGTACCTGTAATCACATCATGGCTTGGATCCTGCTCGATCTTGGAAATCTTGAAAACTCTACCGAGAGGGAGGAGCGGAGCACTCTTCACCAGTGGGCGAGGCTTCTTTGGCGGGCGGCCGCCGGACGAGCACGAGCAAAATGACCAGCTTGCTTGCGGTAGAAGCAAACGGGATTGCTTTGGATCCAACGGGGGTGGCTGCAACAGAGGACTTCGAACAAAAGGCCTTGCACTCGCACTTGCACTTGCACTTGCATTTGCTGGTGGTCGGTTTCCTGCCATCTTGTTTAAACTGGCCGGGCTGCTGAAAACCCGTGTTCGACCTACACTCTTAGCACGAAGGTAGGAGTGGGGGTAGGGTGTAGGTCTCACATAACGACGGTCATTGCGATCCACCGGACCAGAATTCCTTGATTGCCAAGGCTTCGCACCACCGAGCACTTTCCTTCTCTGTTTCTTCCAACTTCTTCGAGTTCCGCACCACTTGAGCATAGCTCACTATAGGCTGGACTGTGAGATAAGCTTTAATGGCGGGCGCGGTCCTTTGAAGAACTTCTTTGCTTTGGCGAGGTCTTCCTTCAAAGAATCTGGAGCAAAGAAATGAAGCTCCTCGAACTTCTGTTGGTACTCCAACACGGACAAAGTTCCTTGAGTCGAGAATCATAAACTCAGCTTCCTTTGCATCCTTCACCGCCTCGGGAAAGTAGTTCATACAAAAAGCCTCTTTGAATAACTCCCAAGTTACAACTCCTGCATGCAAACCTTCCAAAAGCAGGACGAGTGGAGATCCACCATGCATCAGCTTCTTGTTGCAACTTACGCTCGACAAACAAAATCTTCGAGCTTCCGAGCATTGCGAGATGTCGGAAAGCCTTCTCCAACTCACGAAGCCACTTGTTAGGAAACAAGGGGTCCTTGGTAACACCGGTAAAAGTGGGTACTTGCATCTTGAGAAAACTCTCCATCGAGCGAGTATGAGGAGTTCAGCTAAACCTCCCGCATTCGGAGGCTGCGGCATGAGGATTCACATTAGCACCAGCTCGGGTCTCATTATGCGAGTCATGAAACCCACCAACATCTGGTTGAACCGAGCTGCTTGCTGCATCATATTGCCCATAATATTGGCAATATCTCCGAAACTTCCAACATTCGGGGCACCGGGGATCTCATGAGTACCACGATCGGCATTTGGTATCTCACCACCTCCATGAGGTACTTCACCACCTCCCTGAGGTATTTCACCACCTCCATGACCCTTTGGATTCACCACGCCCACTTCTCAGAGTAACCATTCTGCAAAAACCGAGAACATCAAAATACCGAATTTCGAAGATTCAACATAAACCACAAGTCCAAATGATTTGAAAACTTAAATCATGCTCAAATATATCCATATAGTCATCAAACAATATTCCATAAGGCAAAAATCACATTTTCCAAAAATTCAACAGCAAATGAGGTCACTTTGTGACCATTGGTCGAGTGGTTGGTCGAGTGACCCGATCGACCAATCGGTCGACCAATGAAGACGGAATCTGAAAATTCGCATTATAAGCCTCATTTCCACATTCCAACCTCATTCTAACTTCTTCCAAAGGTGAGAGAGCTCTAGGGAAAATATCCAAGAGTTCCCACAAGTGTTCTTGAGGTGATTTAGTGCTTCAACAACAACAACACAACACACCATCTTCACAAACAAGGTAAATCTCTCATTCTTTCTTCCATTTTCATCTTCTCATGCTTGCATTTCAATAAAACCATGCTTTACTTGTATCCAATGCTAGAAATCATGCTTAGGAATGCTTAGAAACATATTCCCTAGGTTTTAAACACAATGACATGCATAGACAACAAGTTTTAACACATTTGGTGCTCATCTCGTAAAGTTTTATACCGAAATCGATATCTTTAGAAAAATTTCGTTTTCTCTCAAACCGCTTGAAATTTTCGCACGAGATCAAATGCTACATGCTCAAGATGACATTGTAGATAGGTCCATACAATTTGATTTAACCAATTTCAACTTTTCAAAAATCCAATTTTGACCTAAATTGCAAAATCCCCAAATTTCTTCTTGCTGAATTTTTCGCTTTAATCCATGTTTTCGATCGATTTTCATCAAAACAACTTCATAGACATGAAATTCCAAGTATTGTGCACATGCTAGTATGTTCAAATCAAATTTCCCCCAAATTTGAAATTTTCCAAAAAATTACGAAAATACCCTTTTGGCTCAAATCTTGAAATAGCACTAATTGGAATTGTCTCTTGTCTCTTCCACGGATACATCATGCGAGGGGAGGGACGAGGGAGGAGGTAGAGGTAGAGGTCGCATCGTAGGTGCTCTCGGGGGCGGGAGGTCGGGTTCCTTTCGAGCCCGGAGAGGGAGGTTGGGAGGCCGGGACCTGTTTGACACACCTCGGGCCGAGTTTGCATGTACGAGGCCTACTTCAGCTATTGTAACATCGAGATGGGGCGTCTACTTCACTTACGCCAGCTCGGAGCCTTCGGGATCCGGCGAGAGGTTCGACACTTTACGGTGGACTCACCTCTTCACGGGGATTTGCCGGTATGCCGGAGCTAGTGAGGTTGTTCTTCAGCAACCTTACTTACACGAGAGGAGGCTCGGGGCCGGGGACATCCACTCGGACTTGTCCTCGGGAGCGGGGTCCACCGGACTCAGATTCGCTTCTCTACCCGGACAACGGCCGAGATCTTGCAGGTCCCTTACTACCCACAGCGGTGTGTGTGGATACCTGCGGAGGCGAGCAGACCTGGACAGCCATCGATGCCGTACGAGCTTCGCGAGATATGCTCTACGCTATGGGATAGCCGCCGATGCTTCACACCGTGGACTAGCGGACGGATGACGGGTTCCGCACGTATTATCGGTCGCATAGTCGGCCGGAACATCATGCCGAAAGCCGGACATCACCATCGGGTCACGGTGATGGAGGCCTTGGTCATTTACCGCATCTACATGGGCTTCGAGATCGATCTCTCCTACATCATTCAGCGGGTCATGCTTTGGACTTAGTTCTGCGGCCTAGCATGCGGAACCTTTGCTATGGGAGGCTTCGACTTTGATCTTCGGGCATTTCGGGGTGAGTTTCGAGGATACTCCGATGGACACTAGATCACGGGGATACCCCATTGGGACTCGGACCATTCGACGGATGAGACTACATCGGTTAGAGAGATCTCCTGGTCCCGAGGGTGAGGATGATGATGAATCGGAGGATGAGGATGAGGGATCGAGAGGATGGAGGAGAGGATATCGGTCCTGATAGTGATGATCAGGCCGGAGATGATATCTGAGATATGCGCGAGGCTGAGCCCGTGCATCACGAGTTTCCTTCATCACACTTCGAGGCGGGTGGCCCTTCACATGCGGTTCCGGAGACTTCAGATCTTGGTGCACGAGATGAGATCGATGACTTCCATGCTAGAGAGGATGGAGGTCAGACGGGAGCAGATGTACGAGAGGATGGAGTCTCGACGGGACGGGATAGAGCATCGGGTGACTCGGCTAGCGAGAGGAGTTCGGAGCATATAGAGATCGAGTAGATCACCTAGATAGACTGTACCTTAGGATTTCCCATTTATGCATTTCGGATGTAATCATTGTAAAAACTTTTGAAATTAATGAAGTTCATTTTGTTTCTCTTTAATTATTGTATGTTATGCACTTTTCTTTTCCTTGCATTAGTGTCATTTGTTCAAGTATAATTATGGTATGTTATTCGAAATGTTACATTATGCCTCAAAGTTCAAGTTTCTAATTCGGTGTTCTATTATTCACTTCTAAGAGTAGAAGAGTCACTTCGGATCAATGACTCGGGAATGTTCGGTTGTTGCCTTTTGTGGTTAGGATCTCCTCGAACCTTGGGCTCCGATACCAATCTGTCACGCCCTCCCGGCCCGGTACCCTATCTCGGCATACCCGAGAGTGTGATCCACAGCCCGAAGATCAGGTATCGAGTGATCAACCTCCAACATAAACAATAACATAATCATGAACAACCATAACAAGAGTGCGGAAGATAAATCATAGATCCAATAATGAAAGAATGAATCATAAACGAAACGGAATAATAGATATAATCGAGTGTCAAACAGATAAGTAAAGTGAAGCAAAAATCCCACTTTACATCCAGCGGAAAAATAGCTCGAAAGAATAAACTAGATAAAAGCTAATCCCAGTAGCAAGTACATTGGGTAACTAAATTATTCTCCACTTTGTAGACGACATCCTTGTAGGTGTAGATCTCATAGATAGCACAAGGACGCTTCCACTCAATGGTCGGACTAAGCATCGTACGGAGCATAACCACCCGTGGAATCTTGAGTAATTGTGGTAACCGCAATCACCTTCCTGGAGATATGCCTCTTCGCCTTGCGCTTCTTCATAGGGACCGTCATAGTATTCCGTACCTGCAGGGATAGTCTAACAACATTGTACAATAAAGGAATGAGTTTCAAAGAAACTCGGTAAAGCGATTAAAATCCATAATAACATAAATGGCGAATTCCAGAACAAACATAAATGCAATATGATATGAGACAAACAATGAATGAATGATTCTAACTCTATGTATGCTTGGTCTCTATTGGCGGACATGCTTTAAGTCATAGCACCGTACTTCTTTAGGAAAGTCCACTCACATCCTCAACCATTTAAGATATCTTGGATTCCCTCCAACCATTTAAGATATCTCGGGCGACCGATTGGTAATGGGTCCTTCATCCCTCGGGACAAACCTTGGCGGGGGTTAAGTCAACACACTCTCTCACAACCATTTGGTATAAGTATCTTGGCGCATGTCGGGGTAATACCTAGCCAAATGCAAGTCTTCTACTTGGTTACATCAAGTCAGATCCAGATACTTCCATTCCTCGTCCCTGACGATCCTTTCCGGTATCCTTCACACTAGAGTCCTCATAGTCCACGACTACGGACTCACCAACCCTATTGATCATCCACATATGGTAAACGGGAAGCTCTCACGTCCTTTCACGGGTTGGTTACCGGTCTTAAGCGCCCGTGAGCCCAAGTCTAACCATATGCAACCCTACCAATAAATGGCCCCCACAATGTGATTCCTGTCCTCTCACGGGTTGGTTACCGGTCTTGAGCGCCCATGAATCCCCATTGCTACCACGGGTCGTTCGGTCTCAATACCCCTCCGATTAGGGTCGACATAACAGGACATCCTAGCCAAACACTACTAGACAATCCTATATATGTCATCCAACGGTTTAGGAAGGTGTCCAGGAGGGCATCTCCGGAAACATCCCATAATATTCCCGTAGTAGTCCAAGGACAGAAATGTCAAAAGGACACCTCTCCTTTCCAAACCATACGTAAGCATACACATGCATCAATTCATATCATCACATATATGGTAACTCCATATATGGAAAGAAATCAATATTTACAATCATTTGTATAACATTGGTAAGTAAATCATACATGAATCAATTCAATATGAATAAGTAATGCTACTGTAATCAAAGTTATGCAACAGTAGTATATCATTGTAAGAATCTAATTTAAGAAACATATTAATGATATTCAAATATAGAAACTAGATTCATGCTATCTATGTAATTAAGGAAATAACCATCCTTACCTTTTATAACTCGCAAAGAATCCAAAGAAATCAAGTAAGATCTTGGCAAACTTGAGAAGAAGGTCCTAAACAAGTATATACAACATATTAGGAAAGATCCCTAACAGAAAATATAGCAAAGCATCCGAAAGCAGACCAATTCGGAGGTTGCTTTGTACTCATTGGTCGAGTGGATTGGTCGAGTGGTCCAGTCGACCAATCGGTCGACCAATGCGAGACGATAACTTAGAAAATCGAGTTTTGAGATATGAAATCCGAATTTGGTGGTTCAAAAGGGTACTAATCAAGGGGTAGACTACATCAGTAGTATTCTAGCATATAGGGGACCTCAAAACACTAATCAAATCAAGGTATCAAGATCCAAATTAGGAAACAAAAAGTTACCATAAATAAATCAAACATGGATCTTGATGAATTTTGAAATAGAAAACAAGGACAAGAACAATAGGAGGATGGATCATTGCTTTCGGTAATGAAAACATGAAAACATGCATAGGTCTTCATAGAATAAGGCTTAGAAGCATAAATCTAAATAAGGAAATAAAACCTACCATATATGTACTATCATGCATCATGAAGAACACATAGTAAGGTAGAAGAGAACAACTAGAATTCTATGGATTATGGATCATAGAAAGAAAACACAACCATTAACCACTAACATGATCAATGAAAGAAGATCCAAAGAGATCAGAATTCAGATTAGGAAATTAACAGAGATTAAATCATGGTTTGATCATGAATCCTTCAAAAGCTTGCAATGATCATGGTTAAGATCATTGTTCTAGCCTTAAATCCTTAGGATGATCATGAGAACATGTTCGAGATGTTTGCAACGAGAGGATGCAGCATCTCTTCTACTGTCTCAACTCAAAAAGGAAAGAAAAACAAAGATGTAGGAGAAGAAGAGAGAGTAGACATACCTTTTGATGCAAAAAGAAGAGTTCCGACGAAGATCCGCCAAGAAAACTCCAAGGATGCAAGAGAGATGACTTGCGAGAGGTCTTTGGTTCGTTCCGGAGGGTTTGGAGGCAGCAAATACGAAGTGGACTCGAGGTTAGACTTAAATAGAGCAAGAATCAACCTAATTGCCAAAGACAGCACCCATTGGTCGAGTGGATTGGTCGACTGCCCCGATCGACCAATCGGTCGACCAATGCGTGCAGCAAAGGCCAAAACAGGGAATTGAAGGCCCAGATCAAATCCAAACCTAAAGGGGTTTTGCACACAAGTCAAGTGACTTACCTAGTAGGTAGAAATGCCTTCAAACCAAGATAGAGAGCACTCCAAGTCCATCAACTAATTAGATCTTCATCAGGATTCTGTTTCCATAAATAGAACCTCATCATCAACCTTCATGGATTCAAAGCCAGACACCAAGTCCTCTACTGGGATGGCCCAAAGCTGACTTCTTACTTTACTTCGGGTCATCGGACCTACAAATAACAAGGTTTCCGGGTCAAGGTTAGGGCTGGGTTTCACAAGAAGCCTCTTGATCTACGGTCAAGGCCCTGGGTGATCGTTGCTCGGCTGTCACAACGGCCCTAGCGGCCCTCGCTCGCAGGTTCTCAGGGTTCATTCTTGGAGGCACTACAAAGAAGAGCAAGAGTCAGAATTAAAGACATATCACTTTAGTAAAATTAAAGAATGATGGTTAGAAGCTCACAATGAGCCAAGCCCCAGTACTGAAGAATGGAGTTATACTCCACCTCAAGTCCATGTATCTCTTGATACCATGGAATGGATTTGATCTTCCTGACGGCTGCCTCGTCTTCTTTCAATAAGGGGAGGCCTCGGTTATTCTCGGAAGAAGAAGTACACCTCCTCCAGGCGGTTGGGAAGTTAAGATCCGATGGAGGCGCTCGACAGAAAAAGTATCGTTCGCGCCATCTTTTGTGGTTAGAAGGGCAAGTTCCTTTGGCAAGGATGCTGCCCCTCCAATCAAGTTCAGCCTTATTGTGTTTGGACAGAAAAACCCATCCGGGAGGATGGGAGATAGAAAGAACATGAAAATGTACAAAGAGAGAAAGAGATGGCATAATGCCAAGTTCAAAACACAAACCCAAGAAGCCGACGATGAGATGCCAGCTATTGGGAAGGAGCATTCCGGGACAAATGTCCCAATGATTCAGAACTGCGGAGAACAAAGGATTAAAAAAGGGAAAGGGAACCCCGCTTTCCAGTGCATCTATGTACAGAGAAAATTCACCCGAAAGGGTTGAATCAACCCTCTCATCAGAAAGGGGAGCCCTAACTTCGATAAGAGGAAGGAAAATCAAAATCTTGGATGGCTGAAAGAAGGGTTTCCTTATTGTAAATGGAGGGAACAGAGCCAGGTCCACCATCGGACCTGGAAGTTTGAGGCTGCCTAGAAGACTCAGCAATCTTGGAAGATCCAGACTCAAGGAGGGCCTAGAAAACTTCAGCAAACTTGGGGCAGAGGACAGTTAGGGTTTTGTTATCACTATCCGACTGTTCGGAAGGAGAAGCAAAAGCTTCATTACCACTACTATTACCAACACTGGGTACAAGAGAAGCCCTATTATCCACCATTACTTGTTTCAGTAAACTACAAAAAGAAAAAGACCAGTAAACTTACTGATTCAGTGAGGCAAAAGCTTGAGAGCAAGAAGGCGCGAAGCAGACAACAAAGGTTCAAATTCCAGACAGGAAGAATGAAACCTACGAAGACAACGAACCGCTTTTAAAACACCCGCACGAGTGTTCGGGAATCTAAACGATCGAGATTGAAAGACGTTTTGAAAGTTTGAACTCACGAATCCGAAACAGGCGTTTGGAAACCGTCGCTTGGATTACGTGAGCCACGACAGATCGACTGCAAGGAGACACGTGGCCTTACCCTCACAACGCTCGAGGAAAAGTGACCACCGCATTAAATGTGATATGACATTTAATGGAGCACGCAGAGTCTATCGCCTGATGAAGAACCCAGTTATAAACCAAGCCCTCGGGATCGACTGGACGCTTGGTCTGGGGGGCTCGTGATATGGAGAAATTATGATCAGATCGGGTTCATACCTGGTTCGACCCTTGACCCCGGTCGAGACAAAGGGAACCGACTCGCTCCCGAGCGAACCGGATCCAGAAGATGGCATGCTGAGGAAGAAAAATTATTCAGCTACAAGCACGCCCTAATCCTACTTATGGATTAGGGTAATTACCCTAATGATGGCAGACTTGAATTGACGGCTGCGGCTAATCATTATCGAAGGGATAATCATCACATAACCTAAAGGGTTATCTCAGGAGTCCTCTACTAGTCCAAACTAGTAGAAATCTATTGCTCAACGGATCTAACTGTTAAGATCCAACGATTACCCGAAGAAGGCTCAAGTGCATCCAACGAAGGAGATTCGAAGGTACACTCTATATAAACGTCACTACCATACGAGGTGAGGGGATCAAAAACACACAATCTGAAACTCAGACTCAGATTCAGATACAGACTGATAGACGTAAACTGTCACATCCTCCCAACCGGTACCCTATCTGGCATACCCGAGAGTGTGATCCACAGCCCGAAGATCAGGTATCGAGTAATGAACCTCCCACATAAACAATAACATAATCATGAACAATCATAATAAAAGTGCGGAAGATAAACTATAGATCCAATAAGGAAAGAATGAATCATAAATAAATCAGAATACTAGATATAATCAGAGTGTCAAACAGATAAGTAAACTGAGGCAAAAATCCCACTCTACAACCAGCGGAAAAGTAGCTCTAAAAGATAATAAACTAGACAAAATCTAATCCCAGTAGCAAGTACAATGGGTAACTAAATTGTTCTCCACTTTATAGACAACATCCTTATAAGTGTAAATCTCATAAATGGCACAAGGACGCTTCCACTCAATGGTCGGACTAAGCATCGTACGGAGCATAACCACTCGCGGGATCTTCAGTGTAATTGTGGTAACCGCAATCACCTTCCTGGAGATATGCCTCTTCGTCTTGCGCTTCTTCATAGGAACCGTCATAGTACTCAGTACCTGCAGGATAGTCTAACAAACATTGTACAATAAAGGAATGAGTTTCAAAGAAACTCAGTAAGGCAGTTAAATCCATAATAACATAAATGGCAAGATTTCAGAACAAACATAAATGCAATATGATATGAGACAAACAATGAATGAATGAATCTAACTCTATATATGCTGGTCTCTATTGGCAGACATGCTTTAAGTCATAGCACCGTACTTCTTTAGGAAGGTCTCAATCACTCATCATTAGTTGGTAATGGGTCCGGCATCCCTCGGGACATTCCATGGCTGGGGGTTAAGTCACCACTCTCTCACATCACCATTGGTCTAAGTACCGGCGCATGTCAGGGTAAAACCTAGCCAAATGCAAGTCTTCTACTTAGTTACATCAAGTCAGATCCAGATACGTCCATTCCTCGTCCCTGACGATCCTTTCCGGTATCCTTCACACTAGAGTCCTCATAGTCCCTAACTACGGACTCATCAACCCTATTGATCATCCACATATGGTAAACGGGAAGCTCTCACGTCCTCTCACGGGTTGGTTACCGGTCTTAAGCGCCCGTGAGCCCAAGTCTAACCATATGCAATCCTACCAATAAATGGCCCCCGCAATGTGATTCCTGTCCTCTCACGGGTTGGTTACCGGTCTTGAGCGCCCATGAATCCCCATTGCTACCACGGGTCGTTCGGTCTCAATACCCCTCCGATTAGGGTCTCACATAACAGGACATCCTAGCCAAACACTACTAGACAATCCTAGATATGTCATCCAACAGTTTAGGAAGGTGTCCATAGGGCATCTTCGGAAACATCCCATAATATTCCCGTAGTAGTCCAAGGACAGAAGTGTCAAAAGGACACCTCTCCTTTCCAAACCATACTTAAGCATACACATGCATCAATTCAGATCATCACATATATGGTAACTTCATATATGGAAAGAAATCAATAATTACAATCACTTTGTATATAATTGGTAAGTAAATTATACATGAATCAATTTAAGCAATGCTACTGTAATCAAGGTTATGCAACAGTAGTATATCGTTGTAAGAATCTAATTTAGGAAAATAGCAATGATATTCAAATATAGAAACTAAATTCATGCTATCTATGTAATTAAGGAAATAACCATCCTTACCTTTTATAACTCGCAATGGAATCCTAAGAAATCAAGTAAGATCTTGGCAAACTTGAGAAGAAGGTCCTAAACAAGTGTATACAACATATTAGGAAAGATCTCTAATAGAAAAGATACAACAACACAGACCAATTATGGAGTTGCTGTACTCATTGGTCGAGTGGATTGGTCGACTGGTCCAGTCGACCAATCAGTCGATCAATGCAGTCAGTAGCCTAAAAAAAAACAGAGTTTTAAGATATGAAATCCGAATTTGGTGGTTCAAAAGGGTACTAATCAAGGGGTAAACTACATCAGTAGTATTCTAACATATAGGGAACCTCAAAACACTAATCAAATCAAGACATCAAGATCCAAATTAGGAAACAAAAAGTTACCATAATTAGATCAACCATGGATCTTGATGAATTCGAAATAGAAATCAAAGACAAGAACAATAGGAGGATGGATCATTGCTTCAGGTAAAGGTATCATGAAAACATACTTAGATCTTCAAGGAAATAGGCTTAAAAGCATAAATCTGAATAAGGAAACAAAACCTACCATATATGTAACTACCATGATTCATGAAGAACACATAGTATGGTAGAAGAGAACAGCTAGAGATTGATAGATCATGGATCATGAAAAGAAAACACAGCAATTAACTACTAACATGATCAATATAGAAGATCCAAGGAGATCAGAATTCAAATCAGAAGTTTAACAAAGATTAGATCATGGTTTGATCATGATTCCTTCAAAAGCTTGCAATGATCATGGTTAATATCATTGTTCTAGCCTCTAATCCTTAGGATGATCATGAGAGACAAGTCCAGAGATGTTTGCAACAGAGAATGCAGCATCTCCTCTACTGTCTCAACTCAAAAAGGAAAGAAAATAAGAGATAGAGGAGAAGAAGAGAGTGTAGACATACCTTTTGATGAAAAGGAAGAGTTTCGACGAGAATCCGTCAAGAAAATCACCAAGGATGCAAGGGAGATGACTTGCAGAGGTCTTTGGTTCGTTCCAAAGAGTTTGGAGGCAGCAACTACGAAGTAGACTCGAGATTGGACTTAAATAGAGCAAGAAAAACCTAATTGCCAAAGACAGCACTCATTGGTCGAGTGGATCGGTCGACTGGTCCAGTTGACCAATCAGTCGACCAATGCTGACAGCAAATCCAAAACAGGGAATTGAAGACCCAGATCAAATCCAATCCTAAAGGGGTTTTGCACACATGTCAAGTGACTTACCTAATAGGTAGAAATGCCTTCAAACCAAGATAGAGAGCACTCCAAGTCCATCAACTAATCCGATCTTCATCAAGATTCAGTTTCCATAAATAGAACTTCATCATCAACTTTCATGTATTCAAAGCCAGACACCAAGTCCTCTACTGGGATGGCCCAAAGCTGACTTCTTACTTTACTTCGGGTCATCGGACCTACAAATAACAAGGTTTCCAGGTCAAGGTTAGGGCTGGGTTTTACATAAACTATCAGCAGCCTGCTATCTAGATCACCTTTCGTAGTTCTTTATTCCTTAGCTCTGTGCTTCTAGCAGAGCCGTTTGTGATTAAGTTCATCAACTGTCTTAGCCTTCGGAGGTGGACTCCTGACCCCCGCGGTCGGGCCACATCTGACGCTTTCGTTTTGCAGGTCATCACGAGGAGATCTAAGGGCTGAGCAGATTTTGGACGCATTAAGTTAATTACTAGGTTGGGTAGGAATACTCACTTACCTCACATTGCCATGATTGGGATTGGGTATAAGTTGCATTCTTATTTCATTTCTCCATAGGAATATGAAGATTTTGAATTAGGATGCTAATGCATATGTGTATTGGAAAATACCATTATGCCATTTCATTCCAGGTTCTTGATATACTTTGGGCTATAGTATTGCTATAGTATTTGCATTATAAATGTCACGTCCTCCCAGCCGGTACCCTATCTGGCATACCCGAGAGTGTGATCCACAGCCCGAAGATCAGGTATCGAGTGATCAACCTCCCACATAAACAATAACATAATCATGAACAATCATAATAAAAGTGCGGAAGATAAACCATAGATCCAATAAAGAAAGAATGACTCATAAATGAATCAGAATAATAGATATAGTCAGAGTGTCAAACAGATAAGTAAAGTGAGGCAAAAATCCCACTCTACAACCAGCGGAAAAATAACTCTAAAAGAATAAACTAGACAAAATCTAATCCCAGTAGCAAGTACATTGGGTAACTAAATTGTTCTCCACTTTATAGACAACATCCTTATAAGTGTAAATCTCATAAATGGCACAAGGACGCTTCCACTCAATGGTCGGACTAAGCATCGTACGGAGCATAACCACTCGCGGAATCTACAGTGTAATTGTGGTAACCGCAATCACCTTCCTGGAGATATGCCTCTTCGCCTTGCGCTTCTTCATAGGGACCGTCATAGCACTCGGTACTGCAGGATAGTCTAACAAACATTGTACAATAAAGGAATGAGTTTCAAAGAAACTCAGTAAGGCAGTAAAAATCCATAATAACATAAATGGCAGGATTCCAGAACAACATAAATGCAATATGATATGAGAGAAACAATGAATGAATGAATCTAACTCTATGTATGCTGGTCTCTATTGGCAGACATGCTTTAAGTCATAGCACCGTACTTCTTTAGGAAAGTCCACTCACATCCTCAACCATTTAAGATATCTTGGATTCTCTCACGGATCATTTCACCGGTCTTGAGCAGCCGATTGGTAATGGGTCCTTCATCCCTCAGGACAAACCATGGCAGGGAGTTAAGTCAACACTCTCACTCACAACCATTTGGTATAAGTACTGGCGCATGTCAGGGTAAAACCTAGCCAAATGCAAGTCTTCTACTTAGTTACATCAAGTCAGATCCAGATACGTCCATTCCTCGTCCCTGACGATCCTTTCCGGTATCCTTCACACTAGAGTCCTCATAGTCCCTGACTACAGACTCATCAACCCTATTGGTCATCCACATATGGTAAACGGGAAGCTCTCACGTCCTCTCACGGGTTGGTTACCGGTCTTAAGCGCCCGTGAGCCCAAGTCTAACCATATGCAACCCTACCAATAAATGGCCCCCACAATGTAATTCCTGTCCTCTCACGGGTTGGTTACCTGTCTTGAGCGCCCATGAATCCCCATTGCTACCACGGGTCGTTCGGTCTCAATACCCCTCCGATTAGGGTCATACATAATAGGACATCCTAGCCAAACACTACTAGACAATCCTAGATATGTCATCCAACAGTTTAGGAAGGTGTCCAGAGGGCATCTCCGGAAACATCCCATAATATTCCCGTAGTAGTCCAAGGACAGAAATGTCAAAAGGACACCTCTCCTTTCCAAACCATACTTAAGCATACACATGCATCAATTCATATCATCACATATATGGTAACTTCATATATGGAAAGAAATCAATAATTACAATCACTTGTATATAATTGGTAAGTAAATCATACATGAATCAATTTAATATGAATAAGTAATGCTACTGTAATCAAAGTTATGCAACAGTAGTATATCATTGTAAGAAATCTAATTTAGGAAACATGTCAATGATATTCAAATATAGAAACTAGATTCATGCTATCTATGTAATTAAGGAAATAACCATTCTTACCTTTTATAACTCGCAAAGGAATCCTAAGAAATCAAGTAAGATCTTGGCAAACTTGAGAAGGAGGTCCTAAACAAGTATATACAACATATTAGGAAAGATCCCTAACAGAAAAGATACCAAAACATCCAACACAGACCAATTCCGGAGTTGCTGTACTCATTGGTCGAGTGGATTGGTCGACTGGTCCAATCGACCAATCGCGACCAATGCGAGATAGCCTAAAAAACAGAGTTTTAAGATATGAAATCCGAATTTGGTGGTTCAAAAGGGTACTAATCAAGGGGTAAACTACATCAGTAGTATTCTAACATATAGGGGACTTCAAAACACCAATCAATTCAAGACTTCAAGATCCAAATTAGGAAACAAAAAGTTACCATAATTAGATCAACCATGGATCTTGATGAATTCGAAATAGAAATCAAAGACAAGAACAATAGGAGGATGGATCATTGCTTCAGGTAAAGGTATCATGAAAACATACTTAGATCTTCAAGGAACAAGGCTTAGAAGCATAAATCTAAATAAGGAAATAAAACCTACCATATATGTAACTACCATGCTTCATGAAGAACACATAGTATGGTAGAAGAGAACAACTAGAAATTGATAGATTATGGATCATGGAAAGAAAACACAGTAATTAACTACTAACATGATCAATAAAGAAGATCCAAAGAGATCAGAATTCAAATCAGAAGTTTAACAAGATTAGATCATGGTTTGATCATGATTCCTTCAAAAGCTTGCAATGATCATGGTTAAGATCATTGTTCTAGCCTCAAATCCTTAGGATGATCATGAGAACATGTTCAGAGATGTTTGCAACAGAGAATGCAGCATCTCTTCTACTGTCTCAACTCAAAAAGGAAAGAAAAACAAAGATGGAGGAGAAGAAGAGAGTGTAGACATACCTTTTGATGCAAAAGGAAGAGTTTCGACGAAGATCCGTCAAGAAAACACCAAGGATGCAAGGGAGATGACTTGCAGAGGTCTTTGGTTCGTTCCAAAGAGTTTGGAGGCAGCAACTACGAAGTGGACTCGAGATTGGACTTAAATAGAGCAAGAAAAACCTAATTGCCAAAGACAGCACTCATTGGTCGAGTGGATTGGTCGACTGGCCCAGTCGACCAATCAGTTGACCAATGCTGACAGCAAGACCAAAACAGGGAATTGAAGGCCTAGATCAAATCCAATCCTAAAGGGGTTTTGCACACATGTCAAGTGACTTACCTAATAGGTAGAAATGCCTTCAAACCAAGATAGAGAGCACTCCAAGTCCATCAACTAATCCGATCTTCATCAAGATTCAGTTTCCATAAATAGAACTTCATCATCAACTTTCATGGATTCAAAGCCAGACACCAAGCTCTCCACTGGGATGGCCCAAAGCTGACTTCTTACTTTACTCCGGGTCATCAGACCTACAAATAACAAGGTTTCCGGGTCAAGGTTAGGGCTGGGTTTTACACTAAATCCAGGGGAAGGGAAATTGATTCCCAACACTCATTTCATTCATTAAAGTTCCTTCTATTGCTTATTCTTCATTTCGGTTATTTAGTTTAATTACCTATCATTTGGTTATTTAGTTCATCAATCACAAATCAATCTTATTAATCTTGTTTGAATCAGTTTACTTTTACATTGAAAGTTAAAGATAAAATTTTGTGTGGGATCAATACTCTACTTATTATTTACTACTTGATTGCAACACATTCACTTGCATAGCATCTTTAGACACAAGCAACAAGTTTTTGGCGCCGTTGCTGGAGATTTTTGTTTTTGATAATTGGTGTAAAAGTAATATCTAGTTTTATTTACAGCAATTTCTTTACTTTGATATTAGTTTCTTTTATTCCCAGGTGATTTTACCCTTGTATGAATCTGCTGTCTGATCAAGAGTTGATACCTTTTGACTTTGAAATCGAAAAAACATTTCGAGCTAGAAGAAAGGAGCAGCAAGGTTTAGCAGCAGTTCAAACAATGGCTGAAGCAGCAAGAAATGGGGTGAATAATAACAAGAATAATATGGCAACTGAGGGTGATGATAGAGACAGGGCCATTAGAGCATACGTTGTACCCATGTTACATGAGCTGAATCCAAGCATAGTAAGGCCAGAAATCCAAGCCTTACATTTTGAACTTAAACTAGTGATGTTCCAAATGCTCCAAACTATGAGACAGTTTAGTAGGATGCCAACAGAAGATCCTCATCTCCGTCTTAGACTCTTCATGGAAGTAAGTGATTCTTTCAAGATACCTGGAACAACTGAAGAAGCCTTGAGATTGAAGCTATTCCCTTACTCATTGCGGGATAGGGCTAGAGCATGGTTGAACTCTTTACCCCCATAGTCCGTAGCCACATGGAATGATTTAGTAGAGAAGTTCTTGATGAAGTACTTCCCTCCAACAAAGATTGCCAAGCTCAAGGGTATCACTGGTTTCAAACAATTGGATAGTGAATCTTTGCATGAAGCATGGGAAAGATTTAAGGAGCTCTGGCGTAAATGTCCTCACCATGGAATCCCTCATTGGATTCAAATGGAGATTTTCTATAATTGGTTAAATGGACAACTTCGGTCCATAGTGGATGCATCAGCAAATGGGGCTATATTGGCAAAGTCATATAATGAAGCTTATGAGATTTTGGAGAGAATAGCCAACAACAACTACCAATGGCCAGCTGAGAGAGCTGCTGCAAATAAGAGAGTGGCAGGGATTTATGAGTTGGATGAAGTGACAGCCTTAACTGCACAAGTGTCATCTTTAACTAGTGTGTTAAAATTAATGAACCTGGCTGCAGCTATACAAACTCAAAAAAATCCAGCAGTCTCTTGTACATACTGTGGTGGGGAGCATTTCTTTGATAGTTGTCCATCTAACCCAGAATCAGCCTACTATGTTGGTAATTTCAACAAAGCCAATAACCCATATTCCAACACCTATAATCCTGGTTGGAGGCAGCACCCTAACTTCTCTTGGAATGCTCAATGACAGAGTGTAGGCCCATCTTCTATTCCAACATGACCTCATCACCCGTCAGTCCTTGAAACCCGTTGCCAAAATCTGGTACCACTTCTTACAGACACATTTAATGCCCTCCATGCATATCTAGACTGTTTCAGTGGATAGAGCCTTGGTCCTATGCTCTATTTTGGAGGGTCGTCGGGTCAATGTGGGTCACCGCATTCATGAGGCCATTTGTGCTTGTGCAGCCAAGTAGGGTGATCGTTTAGCTTTTCCTTCTTTAATTACTGATTTGTGTTTGGCTAACACTGTTCTGTCTGTGCAGGATATTGATGCCCGCACACCTAACAAGGGGGCATTCACACGATACATTATTGCACATATGCTTCCTACTGCTATAGCTACCACCTCTTGATGCTGCCGAGGCCATACCACCCCCTTCTTCCACCCCCGGTGCCTCTAACTCTCTTTTCGCTCAACTGGAGCAGCGCATCAGTCTCATGGAAATCACACAGTTTCACCTAATGCTGGAACTTCAAATCAGACTCGACTTACACACTAATTATTGGTCTTATGTGGCTGCCCGTGACCACGCGTTTGAGACTAATTTGAGGATGAACAACACCCAGTTCACATCTTTCCCCGCTTTTCCCACCCAAATCTTTTCTCCTCCTTATGGCAACAAAGGGAACCACATTCTCAATGATGAAGAAGATCAATAGCTAGTTCAGGGAAGTCCCTTTCTCCTTCTTCTTTTTCTCTATTTTTCCATTACTTTATTTTTCTTTCTTCCGCTGTGAGGACACTGCTCATTTTCAGTTTGGGGGTATGCTTTGCTCTGTTCCAATCATTGCATATGCCATCTTGTCATCTTTATTTTATAGATGTTCTTAGTTTCTTAATTGTTTTTAACTTTCTGTTGTGGTTCACTTTAAATGTTGAATCTTTTGCTCTAGTTGCTAATTTCTAAGTTGTTGTCCAGCATTCTATAGTCAGGGTTTTGTTAGCTTGTTTATTGTTGAGTCATTTTATTTGCTTGTTTGTTTTGTTTTTTGAGGCTAAGTAATGTCTGTAGATATTTGTTTTGTAAATGTTTTGTGTATTCAATCTATGCTAGTATGTGATTTGGATGGTTGTTAGTTAATGAGAATGCGAGTGCTTCTTAATTTGATTTTGTTGGAG
Organism: Hakea prostrata; assembly: GCF_041222555.1. Classification (NCBI taxonomy): domain Eukaryota; kingdom Viridiplantae; phylum Streptophyta; class Magnoliopsida; order Proteales; family Proteaceae; genus Hakea; species Hakea prostrata. The sequence continues at coordinate 37,773,554 of NC_142600.1, forward strand.
ATCTTAGCACAAGTCTGCTATAATGATCTGATGTCTGCATTTACTTATTTCTGTTGTGTCATATCATTGAACACCAAGTGAGGTTTCAAGCTCTGGAGAACCTGGGAAAAGTTGGACCAATGTGAAAGTTTAGGATTTTAGAATTGGTTGAATGAGAGCCTTGAGATTTACACATTAGGGGTCCCCATTTGGGTGTTTCCAAGAATTTTGTGCATTGTAAGTTGGCTGAGGTTTGACCCCCTCCCTTCCCCCACAAGAATAATGCTCCGCTATTTTGGGCAGCCTAGTAACCGGGAAATATGCATGTAACCCATGTGTATTTTTGACGTCAACAGTGGCCTGGAATATGAGCATGATATAAAAAATAATAAAAAGAAAAGAAGAAGAAGAAGAAGAAGAGAATAATGTTCTGCTGTTTTGGGCAACCTAGTAACCGGGAATATGCATGTAACCCATGTGTAATTTTTATGTCAATAGTGGCCCGGAATATGAGCATGCAAAGGCACTCTTGTTTGTGATCTTGTTGAGTAATCGGGTATCTTCATCACAAATGAGTGATATTCGCGTAAAAAGGCAGGATGACAATAGCAGCATATATATTAAAAATAAAAAATAAAAAATAAAAGAATGGTTCATAAAGAATAAGTTTGGGGGTCAAATGCTCAAAATAATGTGAAACAAGTTTTTGGGGTGTAAAAGGATATGGGTCCCTAATTAGTGGAGAGGTAATCATTTGGTCAACATATGAGATCAATGAACTAACTTGATGACCATGATTTAGCTGGACAAGGTAATCTGGGGCAAGATTCTTAACTTTCACGCACACATGTGAGGGCATCCTTGTGAGGCCAAGAAGTGTTGGATCTGAAAATTAGAAAAAGATTGAGAGGCAACTTTTGTCTAACACCCATCTTATTGCATGATTAAGCCAGGTTATTTGCTTTTCTTTTCTTTTGTTCTCTTAATGCTTTCCTTAGCAGTTAGTTTGTGTTTTCATTTTTCTTTATTGCTCAAGCTCTAGCAATGTCTTAAGATTAGGGGTGTAATAACTCTATGAAATAGAGTTAAGTTTGGTAATTTTATACTTGAGATGTCTTGATTTAAGAGTATTTTATCTTTGTTTTAGTGTTAGTAGTCATTAGATGTTGTTTTAGTGAGTCTTAACATTTTGCATCTTGTAAAGGTCATTATTGTCACTCTTGCATGAATTTCTCTTCAGATTAATGGATGAATTTAATTAACCCTCTTTCTCTTGGCAATGTAGGTGAAGATTTATAATAGAAGAAGAACATGTATTCTAACTTTGCTGTAAAGATTGTTGTAGCATCACGGAGCAGAATATTCCCAGATTTAATTCACGTGGAAATGACCAGAAGGGGCTAACTAAAGGGGACTTTATTCTTGTAAATACATGAATGTTCTTAGCCATGGATCTCAAGAGGAATGTTCGAATCTTACAGCCAGGTTCTACCCTAATGATTGAAGGCATTTATAAAAGAAAGAGAGAAAGGGCTATGTGGAGGAGGAAAGAGGCAGAACAGAATAGAAAGAGAACCAAAAAAAGCTGAGCTCGTGTGGGAAAGAAATAGAGCTGCTAGAGAGGAAGGCTGGAGTTTGTGTGGAAGTATTGCATCTCCTAGTTTCTTTACAGATTTATAATTCTATATTCTTATACTCTAGCTGAATGATGTTGATGACTATATATATTTCTGTGCTTTTGCTTTCTGCTATAGGCTAAGTTCTTATTGTGTTGGGATGATAAGAGTATCTGAACCTGAACTTTTAGATGTAGTTATCAAGTGTTCTTTAGTTTTACTACAGTACAATCTATTATCAATGAATTCAGCATGTTAATTGTTGATTAATTTCATTTATTGATTGATCTTTCATGAATGAATGCTATGATTTTAGTTAACTGGACAGTTAATTGAGTCTAGATGCTTGTTGAATGGTGTGAGTTAGCTTAATCTTTATTTAGATTTAGCTAATTAGTAGGTTGGGTAGGAATCCTCACTTACCTCACATTGCCATGATTGGGATTGGGTATAAGTTGCATTCTTATTTCATTTCTCTATAGGAATATGAAGATTTTGAATTAGGATGCTAATGCATATGTGTATTGGAAAATACCATTATGCCATTTCATTCCAGGTTCTTGATATACTTTGGGCTTTAGTATTGCTATAGTATTTGCATTATAAATTCAGGGGAAGGGAAATTGATTCCCAACACTCATTTCATTCATTAAAGTTCCTTCTATTTCTTATCCTCCATTTCAGTTCTTTAGTTTAATTACCTGTCATTTGGTTATTTAGTTCATCAATCACAAATTAATCTTTTTAATCTTGTTTAAATCAGTTAACTTTTACATTGAAAGTTAAAAATAAAATTCTTCGTGGGATCGATACTCTACTTATTATTTACTACTTGATTGCGACATGTGCACTTACGTAGCATCTTTAAACACAAGCAACAGTCTTCCACATCGGTCTTCAAACCAATCCACCAAAAATGTTCTCTTAGATCTTTATACATCTTAGTACTTTCTGGGTGAACTATAAAAACTTATTGGTGTGCTTCCTTCAAAATTTCCTTCTTAATCTCATCTACAAGGGGCACACAAAGTCTTCCTTTAAACAACAAAGCACCATCCAAAGACATACCAAAATCAGGATCCGACTTCGGATTCGAAGAAATCTTCTCAATTTTCTCCTTCAATTCTTGATCAGAAGCTTTCAGAGCAACAATTCTATCTCTAAGGGTGGATCTTGCTGTCATGGCAGAAAGAACAAAATTCACACCTTCTAGAACTATTTCTAGACCAAGTTCCGAAATTTAAAATAGCAACGATTTACTCAAAGCATTCAAATCCAACTCTTTTCTTTTACTTTTCCTGATAAGAGCATCAACAACCACATTCACTTTACCAGGGTGATTGTGAAACCCAACCCTAACCTAACCCTGACCTTGACCCGGAAACCCGGTTGTTTTTAGGTCCGAAAACCCGGAGTAAAGGAAGAAGTCAACTATGGGCCATCTCAGTAGAAGGCATGGTGTTTGACTCTGGACCCATGGATGTTGATGATGAAGTTCCATACTTGGAGGTTTGTGCAGATTTAGAAAGGAAGCTACAGCTTGAAGAAGGAGAGTCTTGTTGATAGACTTGAAGTATAGTTGGATATGATTCGAAGGCATTTCTCTATACTAGACAAGTCACTTGATGTGTGTGCAAAAGCCCGTGAGGTTTGGACTTTAGTTGGGCCTCCATTTCCCTATTTTGGCCTTGCTGACCTGATTGGTCGACTCATTGGCCGACTGGGCCAGTCGACCAACTGTTTGTTAAATCCGAGAAAATCCAATTTTAGGGTTTTTCACTCTCTATTTAACCCTACTTCGTGTTTCTTAGTTACAGCTGCCTCCTAAACACTTTGTGAACATGGGAAGACCTTTCGAAAACTCTTTTCGGTGATTTCGAAGATTCCTTTGCCAGATCTGAAGTCTCTCATCTCCGATCTGTTGTTCTAAGGTTAGTATCTCCTCTATATTATAATTTATTCTTTCTTCGATCTTATTCTTGATTGAGATCAGGAAGAAGATGCTGCATTCTTGCAACCATCTATTCCATGATCTCATTCTATTCTTTGAAATCCATGATCATCGTCATGATCTTAACCCTAACCCTGAATATTTTCTTGAAACCCTGACCCTTGTGTGATCTTTTTGGAAACCTTGGGTAACCTCCCATGTGAGGGTAACCACATGAGTTATATTTATGTTAATCTAAACTTTTTCCGATGATTTTCTTGTTATCTAATTGCTAAGCAATTATTCCCTTTCATCTTGTAACCCTAGCCTTTTCATGAGAGCCATAAGATTGAAAACCTAACTTCTTGGTTCAAATCAAGAACCCATATTTGACCTTGACTTGATGATTTGACCTTCCTATATAGTTCTAATATGTTCTAGGAAGTTCCCCTTCATATTTCGGATCAATCCAACTTCAAACGAAGAAGTTATGACCAATCTAGTTTTTGCATTTCTGTACTGACTCGGTTGGTCGACTGGGTTGCATTTCCCAAGAAACCACACCAGCATGCAGGTCTTCAAGAATCGGACGGGTGAAATTCCACCAGGCATCAACTTCATGCTGGAGCTTTTTCTCAGCAAATAGAATCTTTTGAGCATCAGAAAATTGCAGATTCCGAAAAGATTTCCCTAGTTCCCGTAACCACTTATTCGGAAACAGAGTGTCCATCGAAACTCGAGTGAAAGTTGGCACTTGCAACTTAAGAAAACTCTCCATCTGTGAAATCCAGCCCTATTCTAACCCTGACCCTGACTCAGAACCCGTGATGTTTGTAAGTCCGAATACCCAAAGTGGAGGAAGGAGAGACTTGTGGGCCTTCTCAGTTGAAGACTTGGTGTTAGATTCCGAGCCCATGGATATTGACAGTGATGCCCCTTACTTGGATACACTGTCAGTGTTCGGTGAGATGCTACACCTAGAAGAGGGGAAGCTTAGTTGAAGTACTTGATGCGCTTCCGGTCTTGTTTCGAAGGTATTTCTCTAATCTAGACTTGTTAATTGACTTGTCGGAGAAAACCCACCTCAATTTGAATCATTCTAGCTCTTCATTTCCCTGAACCAAGCTTGTTGTCACTGCTTGGTCGACTGAATTGGTCGACTGGGTCAGTTGACCAAGCCAATCGACCAAAGGATTCCCAAATCCGAGAATTTGATGCTTTTTGGATATTCTCTTCTCTACTTAAGTGAGCCTCATGTCTTGAACCCTATTTTACACTTTTAGCTTGCTGAGAACGAGGGGAGAGCTTCCCAAGGCACTTCCTTGGTAGTGGTGAAGGGATATTTCATTCAATCATTGCCAATCATTGCCTCTTGTCTCCATTATCATCTACAAGGTATGATTTCTCTCTCTTGCTCTCTATGTTAAATAGAATTCTTTCTAAGAGAAACTCAATGAGTATGATAACTATGGCAATCTACAATCATGTGAATTTGCCTTTCCAAAGCTGATTATCAAATGCAATGAGACTGAGTGAAACTCAATGATCAAATTTTAAATGGTTTTGAAATAGTCATGTTGTCTCTTAGTGTGACGATTATAACTTGTTAGACAAGTTTATTTTTTTTAGTATGAAAATTTTCCTTCGGTTTCCTTCAATTTTCGTTGCAACCAAATAAACCCACCGTCAAAGTTTGAACACTCACAAAGGGAATAAAAAATGTCATTATATTAACCCTTGACTCAAGTCAATACCAGTAGCAACACATCTTTATACAAAGGTCTCATATGCTTTTCTCCTTTCATAGTTGCAGCTTTGTTGGGGCCAGTTGAACTAGCACACCCAAATCTGCATACCCAAGGAATCGCTCTTTGAAAGGATACACAAGCAATCAAAGACATTTGTGCTGGAGGAACAACTGAATTAGACTTTAAAGCACGAGGTTGGACTTTGAACACCAGAAGCAACACCTTTTGCATTCTTACAAATAGAAGTCACATCACCTGCCGTAGATTTCAAACTAATACCAGCGAGCTCTACTCCTTCACAAGGTACAGCTTCACTACATGAGATGCTGACTGCTTCCTTTGTGGGGGTCGTACCCTTGATGTTTCTGAAATGAATGTCTGACAGCTTCACACGTGAAGGCTGTTGCATTGGGTAATGTCGACATATACCATTAGTAATCATGGAGACAATGTAATTACATAATCAATCTTCAACTAAAAACATCAGGTAGAGTGATCAAGATCCCTTCTTGCACTTTTATTGACCTACCTCTCTCCCACCAAACACAAAAAGGGATGGTTGTGTAAGAATCCTTGCACCAACCTAGCCACTAAGAGCTCACCCACGACCAGACTTGATAGTCTTATTTGGTGGGGAGCGTCAATGTATTGATTTGATGAAATGAGGACGGTTATGATAAGGTGCAATTGTGTTAAGACTTAGGAGAGAGAGAGTCTATATTAGTTCATATTGGGTAGTACTATCCACAGGTGTGAAGTGTTATTTTTTTTGGGGCTTTTATTGAACTTACCTTAGAGTCGCATTGTGCCTTGTCACAATATTGTTGGGTTACGATGATGGGGTTTTTTACATCTGTCATGGTAATATCCTCGAATATAACATTAGAAACTGTGTTAGCTTCTGATGCTGGCCATGTTTTGATCCGGACGCCATTATCGCACCAGTCAAAGTACAACCGGTCACCTTCAAACCGTTCACTGCCTTTTCACCTGGATACCTCCCGAGGCTTCCCAAGCTACAAAAGAAAGCAAAAATGAACATGGTTAAAGTCAACTGAAACAAGTCTTATCCTCCGTTTTTTCTTTTCTTTTCTTTTATTTATCTATTTCTTTTATTTTTCTTTTTTCGGGTGGGGGGGGGGGGTGTGTGTGGGGAGGAGGGGTGTGTTGGGGTGCGAGTGTGCCTAAACCTGAGCTCAACCCTAGGAGCCCCTATCTAAACCCAAGCCCATCACACCGCTGGTAGGGCCAACCTTGCATTTAACCCTGCCCAGCCCAAGTGTAGTAGGTTTTCCCAACAAAATTTCGGCGTTAACTCACCTTGGTTATCATGTGCCCATATTAAGTCATGGAAAATACATTGCCCATAAGACCCTACTTGGCCTAAGCCCAAGCTTTAATGCACATAATTATCATGGAAATAGAAAAGCTCGTCACGGCCCATTTTATATCAAAACCCGTATTTTAGTATATATGAAACCCAGCCCACACCTAACGTCAAGTACAGGCCCGATCCAACCCTATTTGCTCTCAGGCGAGCTTGGGGTAGTTGGGTTTTTCCTTGACACCCCTGTATTTCTTTAGATCATTTGCACAAATCAGTATGGAGTTCTACGTAAGTATTTAAGCATGATTATCTTGTAATATACCTGATGCCATGACCCGGTCCACATTTCACATTGGTGACGGCAATGTTGGAAGTTCCCGCTCCAATGGAAACGCAATCATCGCCGGTTCCAATCTCACTGTCAGTAACGGTGATGCCGGACGAATCACCAATGTGCACACCATCAGTATTTCGACTCGTACCGGGGGCTTGAATCTTGACATCTTTGATGGTAAAGTCACTGCATTGACTGACAACCATGTGAAATGCCTTACTATTAATACTAGTTATGCCGCTTAACGATCCACCGGTAATCGATGCCAATTGCAAGCTCTGCAACAAAAGCAAAAGACAAAGGGAAATAAATATCAAGTTTTCAATTGTTCTCATGTAAAATTCCAATAACTCACAGTTTGGGCCATTTTGCAATTTGAATTGGAACTGTGAACACAACTTGTGGCCCAAGACTTTTCTCCTTGACCATTCAGAGATCCACCGGCCCCATTGATATTCAACCCGCTCAAACCTCTGAATGTAATCCATGCACCATCAGATCCTGAGGCTGGCGGAGCTATTAATTTACCACTTATCTCAACATGAGGAGATTTGCTGCAAGGACCGGCAAATGTGACTGTACCAACCAAGAAGTCTCCTTTTGGGACCAAAAGGGTAGATTGCGCCGAAGATTTACAAGCAGCAGCCCATGCAGCAAGGAATGCCTTACTATTATCCGTTTTCCCGTCAGAGACTGCTCCATGCTTGGTGACATCAAACACTGTACCCCCTGGTCCCGATGCTGATGATGGTGACGTACCGTTTGGTTCCGAGTGCTGCCGATTGTTTTTTATCATTTGATTTGAGAAGCCGAAACTCAACGGTTCTAGCTTCACCCTCCCATAAAAGGAAGCATAATAAAAAAATTAAGATAAGATCCGTGCTTGAGCCCATTATTAATTTCCCCCCGCCAAATAAAAATAAATAAAAAATGTGAGCAAAACTAATGAGCTGGGATCAAGTAGAACCTTGGACCTTCTTTGGGACAAGAGGCTCAAGCAATCCCAACTCCAATGGATATCTGGTAGACTTGATTCAAGTTGTAATGCTCGTGGGGTGATTTGAAATTTATACCATGAATTTTCATCCTAATTTTGGCAAAATTATTTCAACCCAATAATTGGGAGAGAGAATTCCCTTCAACTTACTATTGTTGTAGATTATAATTTTGCGGCTGAAAATCGACATCCAAATATGGATTGGTTGCCCTTTTCGTTCGGAAGAAATAGAATAAAGTTAGGAAGAAATAGAATTAAGAAGGAAAACGTAATATATGGTTTTAAGGACTTGGATCCTCCACAGTGCTTAGCGGTTCACCAATCCGATCGACAACAAAGACATTGCCTTGTATAGCACTACATGTGAAACAAAGATCTTGACTGTCCAATGCGTGACCGCTCAACCTTAAACATAAAAGAAGTCTTACGCATGCTTAGTATTTCATTATTCTATTTTAGTGAATATCGGTATCTTTTTTCTCTTGGTAAAAAGGAAGTCCAACACACTCTCAAAGAAACAAACAATGCTGCAAACCCTCTTGCAACGTAAGCTTTAAAGCATGGTGTTTCTTTCTTTGATACTCCCCACCCCCTCTCCCCCATAAGAAAAAATAATAATAAGAAGAAGAAAATTTGTTAACTGGTCAATTTTTTATTGACAATTCTTGATGTGTCGTTCCTGGTGGATTTAAGTTTAGATAAACTCGCTTTACTCCTGAAAAGAAAATAAGAGTGATGGTTTGATATTTGAAAGTACGACGGTTGGCAAAATTTGTTCCATGGGCGCCTCACGACAAGATTTGGGTTGTGGTCCAAGGCCCAACTAGTCAAGTAGCAGCAGTTGGTGATCCCTTCCCACCTAACTAAATTGGATCAAGTAAAATTATATCTACACGAAAAACTAGGCATTCCACAACAAGGACAATATAGAGAGAACATCTTATTCACCAAAAAAATAGTATGACAAGTGACGATATCAGGGGAACCTTTAAGCACCCCATTAGCTTAATTGGTATTCAACTTGGAGTACGGATCGTCTCCCCACATCTGTGCTCTCCCGACGGTTTTTTACCACAGAATACAGGGGGCCCCACAAGGTGATGCGTTCCAATTTTTAAAACTTTTATTTTATTATTTTTCACTTGTTGGCTCCTAGGAGTGTCAATTTGTTGCCCGAACCATTAAAATCGAACCGCACCGGCCCATTATAGCCCGAACCAACCCGAACCAAACCTTAATGGGCTGTGTTTGGGCTAAGGGTGGCAAACCATAATGTCTTGGATTGGATTCGGACACATTTCCCTTATAATTTTCCTATACTCTCCCTGCCTTAAAACATGGTGTTAATATTCGTGACCTTCCGGACGAACAGTTTGTTTTCATCAACAATATTAGGGTAATCTTCAAAAAGTTTTATTCTTGATGATGATTTCAATTTTGTTCGTGATGTAAACATTTTCAACTCAATCAATGCAATTTTTGGCTTTCAACAATTTATCTTTTGATTGGGGGGCATCATACACCACAATCAAGAACAAGATCCAACTATAAGGCATCGGATGAAAATCCGTGTGGGTCCTTCAACACTTATGGAATTTTTTCGGATCTTCTTAAGTCGAGGCATCGGATGAAAATCCGAGTGAGTTCCTTTTGCAAGGCGTCGGTTTGAAACCCGAGTAAGTTCCTTCAAGACTTATTGAATTTTCGAATAATCCTTAAGTAAAGGCATTGGTTTAAAACCCGAGTGAGTTCCTTCTCAGACTTATTGTATTTCTCCGGAAATCTTTAAGTAAAGGCATCTGTTTAAAACCCGAGTGAGTTCCTTTTCAGACTTATTGTATTTCTCCGGAAATCTTTAAGTAAAGGCATCGGTATAAAACCCGAGTGAGTTCCTTCTCAGACTTATTGTATTTCTCCGGAAATCTTTAAGTAAAGGCATTGTTTCAAACAACTAAGACCTAATGCAACAGCGATTCAAGTGGCTAGCAAAGTTCAAGATGAAGTTAGTTTCTTATTTCTTCAAAAGATCGAAAGAGGCCAGTATCAAAACAATTACAAGAGTTGGATACAATCTTCGGTCAAAAAAGAAAGTCAGCATCGGTGATTATTAAGAAGTTATACAAGATCGACACAACTTTCCTAGGACAAACATATGAGTCAACCATTGGTGTGGATTCAAGGAAAAGAAGAGGAGAAATGAGGATTACAAAAAATATCTAGGTATGCATAAGATCCTCCGCAATTTCATACTCTTTGTCCAGCTTGTCCCGGAGAAGTTTGGTCCTCGACCAAACTTGCATTCAAGACGAGCTCGTCATAATTGACTCCTTCCAGGGGAGAATAAACAAGAGAATCTTCCAGATAATGCATAATATCTGGATCGGAAGGTGGAGGATCAATCATATCTTTGGTCCAGTCAGGAGGAGGAATACCCAGGTCGGTAAATACTTCAGGATGGCAAACAGCACTGTAGGGAATCGTATCAAAATGAGGATCCTTCCTTAATATTGATTCCCATACTTCGTTCTCACCATCCCGGTACGCCTGCAAGTTATAAGCATTCAGCATATCAACAAAGGGCTTACTGTGTAAATACTTGAAGATGCAGGCTCTGCGAACATCAGTTGGAAGGGATTCGGGCAAAGGAACGACAGCTTGCCTTTGGGGTAATGTTTCAGATCCTTTGGCTCCTGACTTTCCAACTGCTCGCTCCAGTTGCCGGATCTTCTCCCTGGCATCATCCAAGTCTGACTGAAGACGACCGATCATCAAATTCTTTTCTCCTACAACCTCCCAAGCTAGTTTAAGGCGAGCAATCTCAGCATCTTTAGCTTCAGAGATTTCCCGAAGCCTGGAAACTTCATTGCTCAACCTATTGAGCCTAGAGGCTGCTTCCACTTGGTTGTGGAAGTTACCAGTAAGACTCCTGCATATAACTTCCGAGTTAAAAAGGAGCAGAAGAGTAATTTTTCAGAATCAAAAGATAATGAAGAAAGACTTACATCACCAGTGACTTCATAAAGACTTCATCTGAGAGTTTGGAAAGCACTGCGCTCTCAGAAGTCATTCGAGCAGCAGTGCACCATTCCAACGCTCTGTCAAACTTGTTTGACACTAATTCGGGCGAAGGATGAGAAGGATGAGCTACATCAAGAGAAGGATGAGCTGTATCACCTGTCACTCGACGGCGCTTCCTGGTGGCAAAATCCTCCAACTCCAAAGGAGAGGAGGAGGATGCCAAACAAGCACTAGAATTGGAAATAGGAGCAGCACCTGCTGGGACCACACCTTCATCAGACGCCAACATAATTGCCTTAGATGCCCGAAGAGTCTCCTTCGGGGGTGCATCAACGGTCTCTGCAGCAGGGGCGTCAGTAGCGCCATCAACAACGGAGTGATCAAGATCTTCCTGGGAAAGACGAGCGATCACTTCGGGCAAAAGAGGTGTATGGGCGGCATCAATAGAAACTGTGGGAATCTGACTTGGAGATTCACCAACAGCAGTCACCTTACGCTTGAGAGGATTCACTAGCTGAAACCACCTCACTGGCCCCAACCACCGCCGACGGAACGATTTTCTTGCTAGACTTCGCTCTAATAAAGTTCGGGTTGATCTTGGGAGCCACTATGTAAACAGAAAAGGCGTATCAGTATAGATATCCAACGACGAAAAAAAAAAAAAAGAAGGGAAAACCCTAGTTCTCTATCACTTAAGAAAAATCCGATTAACTAAACCCCAAGTACTACTACTGTGCAGTTTACTTAGGGGGGAGTGGGGAAAGCGATGAGTAATCAAATAAAAAAAAAAACACACTTGTTTAGAAGTTGATAGAGCTAGTGTTGGAGTACGAGGAATACGGAAGCAAGCAGAAGGACAGAATGTCGCTTTAGCACTTTAGCAAATCTAACTTGCAGATAGCAGGATAGATGGAGAGTACCCACGAAGGCTTTAAATAGCCTCAGGTATTAAGACGACGATTGAAAGCTAAGGACAACCAATGGCCCAGATCGAAATGACGCTTCGAAATCCGCAGAAGGAAAGATCAACGGCCGGAGGGATGCCACATGGAAACATGTGGAGGCGAGCACCCGATGCAGAGATACCTCCAATCGTCACACCGCCATTATAATAATGGGTGTATTTCCGATTCATTGGAAACAGTGAATGGTATACCAAAGCAAGAAAACGTTTGGACTTCGCAGAAGGGAAACGTGTGGACTTTGCAATAAATGAAGTAGTGGGGAAGATTAATGCATCTTTCCGGAACGCATCTTCACAATATTTCTACAAGATTATTATTCGTCGAAGAATGTGAAGTTGAGTGATAAGTTTTATCATTTATACTTTGATATTCAAGACAAGATTTCGGCAGGAGACAGGGAAATGGAAAGGCCAACATGAAAAAGAAATGTCTATTCATTAACAAGGAGGTCAATCTTTACAAAAAAAAAAAAAAAAAAAAAAAAAAAAAAAAAAATAACTCCCTAAGCCTCTTCTTCGTTGTTGCTCGAGGGACCCTGGTCGGGAGGACTTTTCTCAGGATCTTGAGAAGAGCCTTCCTCAAGAATGACATTGACTGAGTCCTCTATAGCAGCAGCTTGAGACTCGGCTTGTGATTTCTCCTCTGGAAGCGCCGGCTCGTCAACCAGGTATGCCTCATATTGAGGGTCAGCTGGAAAAGGATCATTTTCTTCCCGAGCCCAGTCTGGGAGATCCATGCCTAATTTCCCGAAGACCTCTTTATGGCACACCTCACGAAAGGGAGCAGTATCGAAGGAAGGGATTGATGCGAGAATTCGCTCCCAAACGTCATTCTGCCCCAAGCGATAAGCTTGAATGTTGTAGGCACGTAGCAGCTCGGAGAAAGGTACGCTGTTCAGGTATTTCCGAACACACTCCTTCCGAAGCTCTGGCTTGATATGCTCGGGCTTGCTAGGGAGCGCCCACTTCAGATATTCTTCGTTCTTCTTACATTGAAATTCAAGCCTGTCACCGAACAACGTGGCAGCTTCCTTTTGCTTCCTGGCCTCGCGCTCAGCAGCAGCAGCACGAGCCTTCGAAGCATCAAGGGCCTCCTTGAGGGAGATCACTTCTTCCTCATGCTTTCTCTGTAGCTCCTCAGCAGTTGCAGTCAGCCGGTCTATCTCAGAATTGGCCTTGGCCAAGTTCTCTTCACAGGTTTGCAGCAAGGAGCAGTTGCGGCCAACCCAGCTCAATGCTTCCATGTGTTGATAGAAGCTCAAACGGGCATTCCTGGGAAGGCGGAAAATATCAGAAGAAGTAATAAGAGATTATGAAAAAATAAGTAAGCGAGAAGACCGGTACCTTGTGGATTGACTAACAAGGGCAACATCATCCAGGTTTTCAAATTCCTGGCGATCAGAAGGAACAAGACTGAGGGAGCTCCACTCAGCAGCTTTCTCAGGGTCCCGAGTCACCCTGTCGGTCAACTTCAGGGTCCACTGGGGGGTGAAGACCTCCTCACAATCCGTTGAAGCTTTGGATTTTTTATGGGAGGAAGCATCAATTGTATCATGCCTCCTTTTGGTTCGGGTGGAGGAGGAGACATTGGACCTCTCCACCATTGGCTTCTTCCCTTTACCCGAAACATCAGCCACGGGCCTGATATTCCTGATACCCCTATAAGAGGGGTCGGGAGAGGGAATAGAAGCCTCTTGATCTACGGTCAAGGCCCTGGGTGATCGTTGCTCGGCTGTCACAACGGCCCTAGCGGCCCTCGCTCACAGGTTCTCGGGGTTCATTCTTGGAGGCACTGCAAAGAAGATCAATAGTCAGAATTAAAAACATATCACTTCAGTAAAATTAAAGGATGATGGTTAGAAGCTCACAATGAGCCAAGCCCCAGTACTGAAGAATGGAGTTATACTCCACCTCAAGTCCATGTATCTCTTTATACCATGGAATGGATTTGATCTTCCTGACGGCCGCCTCGTCTTCTTTGGATAAGGGGAGGCCTCGGTTATTCTCGGAAGAAGAAGTACACCGCCTCCAGGCGGTTGGGAAGTTAAGATCCGATGGAGGGGCTCGACAGAAAAAGTATCATTTGCGCCATCTTTTGTGGTTAGAAGGGCAAGTTCCTTTGGCAAGGATGCTGCCCCTCCAATCAAGTTCAGCCTTATTGCGTTTGGATAGAAAAACCCATCCGGGAGGATGGGAGATAGAAAGAACATGAAAATGTACAAAGAGAGAAAGAGATGGCGTAATGCCAAGTTCAAAACACAAACCCAAGAAGCCGACGATGAGACGCCAGCTATTGGGAAGGAGCATTCCGGGACAAATGTCCCAATGATTCAGAACTGCAGAGAACAAAGGATTAAAAAAGGGAAAGCAAACCCCGCTTTCCAGTGCATCTATGTACAGAGAAAATTCACCCGAAAGGGTTGAATCAAACCTCTCATCAGAAAGGGGAGCCCTAACCTGATAAGAGGAAGGAAAATCAAAATCTTGGATGGCTGAAAGAAGGGTTTTCTCATTGTAAATGGAGGGAACAGAGCCATGTCCACCATCAGACCTTGATAAGCATGCATTTACCATTATTTATTTGACTTAATTCCCCATACTTATTTAATTAAAGAGAGCTAATTGAGTATTTTTGTGTATTTTTCAGGAATAAGGAGATTTTGGATATTAGAGATAATATGGAGTAAAGTTGGCAAATATATTAGATATTGGTGAATTTTAAATCATGGCATTCAATCTTGCTGCTCAAGAAATTATGAAAAGTGAGATATTAGCCAAATTGGAAATAGGTGGAGGTCTAAGGAACAAAATTGGTAATAAATCTGAAAATCGGGTAAACAGACCTACCTTCAGTATTTTGGGCATATCTCTCTCGTATGAGCTTGGATTTCGATGATTCAAGATGATATGGAACGATATTAAAAATATCTACAACTTTCCAGTTTTGAGTTTTTCCAAATTCTGAAAGAATAAAGGTCTAATCTACGGGTAAAGAGAAGAGATTCATTGTGTGCGGGAGACATAAAAGAGAAGCCAACCACAGAAAAGAGGACGGCGAATGCGGCTCTGATCTCTCTCATTGCTGAAGAAGAAGACCACTTCTCTCTCTCTACCTATGTTTCATCTTTATTTTTCTTATGAACTTTGTGATAATGAGTAGCTAGTTCCTTTTCTTTGGGATGTAGATGAACCATGCTTATTTCATTAATTTGATTGTTCTATCTCTTCTAGTTGATTGTGTTTGAGTTTGGCCAAAGATGTTCTATAGCTCAGCGAACTAAGCGTGCCAAGCTTCCGCAAAGGACGATAGTCTTGCGAAGATAGGGCATATCTAGGAAAACCATCCTTAATTTACTTTGAAGTGTAGAGTATATCGGTTAGGGAAAAGCATTGGGGATTCGAAATCCCAAAGATCTTCACATATTCATAGTTAACATTTTTGCATTAATTAATAGATTTAGTTTAAATTTAGTTTTGTTGAATTCAATCTTAGTGACTTAGCCTTTCAGTTCCCCATAGTTCGACCCCGTACTTTCTGCTTGCTAGATTAGTATAGGATTTTATTTTTGATTGGTTAGCGACACGATCAAATTTTGGCGCCGTTGCCGGGGAACCTAAGCACGGTTGCTAGGATTGATTTTTGTCAATTAGGCAGAATATTTAGAGTAATATTAGTGTTTTTTATTTTTTTATTTTTCTTTGCTTATTTAACTAATCTCTTTTTCTTTTGTTTTGTAGGTAACTGCAAGAGTAGCGATTAGATAATTAGTTTAGGTTGTTATGTTTTCTTTTTTAGATATAATTGTATTTAGGACTTTTCAATTGTAATATTTACATTAGATTGGGTTGTTTAGGTTAATTTTTAAAAATCCCCATCCCTCAAATCCCACATGTATAACTTTTGTTCGAAAGATCACGTGGATTGCGCTTCAGGTACGTCCTAGACTCTCCCTTTTGCTATAGTTATTTTCTTTGAATTTTTCTTATTTAGCTTCTTTTTCTTCTTCTTCTTCTTCTGTGTGTTTGCATGGTCGTCCGTCCCTAAACCCTAAGTTGACTCCACCTGATTTAGAGTTAGAAGAGACTTTGGCCACCCTTAGAAGGAAAAGAACCATGGCAAACTATGAGCCTCCAATGAGGCCCTTGAGTGAGCATTTCATTCCTACGATATATACTCCGGTTTCTTGTATTAAGTTGCCTAACATAGAGGCGGCTCAATATGAGATCAAATCTAGTGTGATTCAAATGCTACCATCCTTTTATGGACTTGCCAATGAAGAGCCTTATAAGCACTTAGATGCGTTTTTAGAGGTGTCCTCCACGGTTAAAATTCAAAACCTCTCAGTTGATGCTTTAAGGTTACTTCTTTTCCCATTCTCCCTTAAAGATAAAGCTAAGCATTGGCTTCATTTTTTGGGCAATGTTAAAATTTCCACTTGGGTAGAAATGCAACAGGAGTTCCTTAAAAAGTTCTTCCCCATTGGCCGTACCAATAGCATTAGTAGAGAGATAACGAGTTTCTCCCAACAAGAAGGAGAACAATTTCATGAGGCATGGGAAAGACTAAAAGAATTACTTCGAAAGTGCCCCCACCATGCTATTCCTAAATGGCAATTGGTTCAATGCTTTTATGATGGCCTTAGAGACCGACATAGGCAAATGGTTGATTCTTCTTGTGGTGGGACTTTCATGCACAAGAATGAGAAAGAGGCATGGGAATTCTTTGAGACCCTTAGTGAAAATTCCCAATACCACACTTCAGCAACTAGGACTGAGACTCCGCCCATTGGGCATCCAACGAGGAGCGGTCTCTATGAGATCAATCCTACTGTTGAAATGAACACTAAGGTTGACTTGCTATCAAAGAAATTGGACCATCTCTTGTCATTAGGACAACAAACCCCATATCCACCTCCATTTAATATGCACCAAAATGCCTATAGGAATGAGCAACAACCCTCACATAATTCATCATTTGAGGATAAGGTACTAAAAACACTTAGTGGATTAGAGCAAAATACTCCATTGTTGCATTTCCATTCTCAGTCCATTAACAAATTGGAAACCCAACTTGGTCAACTAGCTGATGCCATCAGTAGGAGGGAGGCTAGCCAATTACCTAGTCAACCGATAGGTAACCCTAATCATCAAATTGGGTCTGGGAAAGAACAAGTCCAACCAGTGTCTATTGTGACACGTAGTGGGAAGAAATATTATTCACCTTTGTCCATTCCTAAGCCATTGCCCATCGATCTTGAGAGTCGAGAAGAGGTTGATTTGACCCATGAGACTGGTGATGATGCACACAAGCCTAGTAAAGAGACACCACCTATGAGTATTACCCATCAATTTCCTCGTAAGGGGTTGCACATTCCAATTGTAGATGGTTCTACTTCTAAATCTTACACTCCCAAAGCCCCCTTCCCTGAAGCTCTTAAATCCTCAATTCCAGATCCTAGAAAGAATGCTAAGATGCAAGAAATTATTGATTTATTCCAACAAGTTCATATCAATCTCCCACTATTGGATGCTATCAAGCAAGTCCCAGCTTATGCTAAATTCTTAAAAGATCTATGCACCCAAAAGCGTAAGTTGGGAACTTAGACTCTGAAAACTGTGCACCTAACTGAACAAGTTAGCTCTATAATTTCCAACCAACTGCCCCCTAAGCTTAAAGATCCTAGTACACCTTTAATTTCATGTGTCATTGGATATCTATCCATAAGCAAAGCATTGCTTGATTTGGGAGCCAGTGTGAATATTTTACCCGGCTCAGTTTATGATAGGTTTGGCCTAGGAGATTTGAAATCCACTGATGTGATACTACAATTAGCAGACCGCTCAATCAAACGACCTCGTGGGCTACTTGAAAACGTTTTGGTAAAGGTTGATGATCTATATTTTCCTGTCGATTTTTTTATCCTAGATATGGATAATCCAACTACCAATAAGTTACCACTAGTCATTCTTGGACGCCCCTTTTTAGCCACTGCGAATGCTTGCATCAATTGTAGATCGGGTGTCATGGATATATCATTTGGAAATAAGAAACTTAGAGTCAACATCTTCAATGCATCCTTAAGCCCAAATAGAGATGAAGAGTGCTTTGCGAATAACCTTATTGATGAGGAAGTGGTGGATTATACTCCAAACATGCTTATTGATGATCCCCTACAACGTTACTTGTCATCTGGAGAATCTGACCAACTTATTGAGGAAGTCAACACATTGTTGGACTCTTCCACTCCTTTGGAGCAGCCACCATTTCCAAAGAGATTTGAGCCTCTACCTCCATTAGCTGCATCTCCCCAACCCTCATCCCTCATATCTCCCCCTAAGTTGGAACTTAAACCTCTCCCTTCCAATCTAAAGTATGCATTCTTAGGGGAAAATGAAACATTGCCTGTCATTATTTCTTCTGATCTATCACCTAGGCAAGAAGACCACCTTCTAGGAGTGCTTTCTGAATTCAAGTCAGCCATTGGCTGGTCCTTAGCTGATCTTAAGGGCATAGACCCTTCCATATGTATGCATCGGATATATTGTGAGGATGGAGCGAAACCCCGTAGGGATCCTCAGCGTCATCTGAATCCTAATATGAGAGAGGTGGTGAAAAAAGAGGTGATTAAGTGGTTAGATGCCGGAATTATTTACCCAATCTCTGATAGTGAATGGGTCAGTCCTACCCAGGTTGTCCCTAAGAAATCCGGCATTACTGTGGTTCCGAATGACAATGGTGATCTCGTCCCAACTCGTACCACTACAGGTTGGCGTGTCTGCATTGATTACCGAAAGTTGAACACAGTCACCAAAAAGGATCACTTCCCCTTGCCATTTATTGATCAGATTCTAGAGAGACTAGCCGAGCAAATCCACTATTCTTTTCTTGATGGTTACTCTGGTTACAACCAAGTTCCCATTTGCCCTATTGACCAAGAGAAAACAACCTTCACTTGCCCCTTTGGTACATTTGCATTTAGACGCATGCCTTTTGGATTATGTAATGCTCCAGCCACCTTTCAAAGGTGCATGATGGCCATCTTTTCTGATATGGTTGGCCAATCCTTAGAGGTTTTCATGGATGATTTCTCCGTCTTTGGATCTTCCTTTGACGAGTGTCTCAACCGGTTATCACAGGTTCTTAAAAGATGTGTGGAGACCAACCTTGTTTTATGTTGGGAGAAGAGCCATTTTATGGTTCAAGAAGGAATTGTCCTTGGACACATAGTGTCTGCACGTGGTATTGAGGTCGATCCGGCCAAGGTTGAGGTTATTGCCAAACTACCCCCTCCCACTTCTGTTAAGCAAGTCCGATCGTTCTTAGGCCATGCTGGATTCTATAGGCGCTTCATTAAGAACTTCAGCTTGATTTCTAGACCCTTATGCAATTTACTTGCAAAGGATGCCCCTTTTACCTTTGATGAGAAATGCCTTCATGCTTTCCATACCCTTCGAGATTTATTGTCTAAAGCACCTATCTTGAAATCACCTGATTGGTATCTCCCTTTCAAGATTATGTGTGATGCATCTGATTTTGCTCTTGGTGCTATTTTGGGTCAAAAGGTAGATGGGAAACCAGTCGTTCTTTACTATGCTAGTAAGACCCTCTCAGATGCTCAGATGCATTATACTACTACTGAGAAGGAATTACTAGCAGTGGTTTTTGCCCTTGATAAGTTTTGTTCATATCTTTTGGGCTCAAAGGTGATTATCTATTCAGATCATACAGCTCTTCGGCACCTTCTCTCTAAGCCTGATGCCAAGCCTAGGCTCATCCGCTGGATTCTACTCCTTCAAGAGTTTGGCCTAGAGATTAGAGATAAGAAAGGCTCAGAGAATGTTGTAGCAGATCATTTATCTCGGATTCCTCTTGATTCTATCCCCTCTAAGTTGATTAGTGAGACATTTCCTGATGAACAATTATTCACTATATCTTCTACATCTACACCTTGGTATGCTCATATTGTTAATTACTTTGTTACGGGGAGGATTCCTTCTGCTTGGGATAAGGCTGCTAAAGACCGCTTCTTCTCCTCACTTAAATACTATTATTGGGAAGATCCTGAGCTCTTTCGTTATTGTTCAGACCAAGTCATTCGTCGTTGTGTCCCTGAGAGTGAGATTCAAAGTATTTTATCCTTTTGTCATACTCTTGCCTGTGGGGGACACTTTAGTGGTAACAAGACCACAGCAAAGGTGCTGCAGAGTGGTTTTTTTTTGGCCTACATTGTTTAAAGATGCCCATTCTTTTTGTAGAGCATGCCTTAGATGCCAACAGGTTGGCAATATTTCCCATAGAAACATGATGCCCCTTAGCCCCATTGTTGTTGTTGAAGTTTTTGATGTATGGGGTATTGATTTTATGGGACCTTTTCCTAAATCATTTGGTCATGAATACATACTTGTAGCAGTTGACTATTTCTCTAAATGGGTAGAAGCTAAAGCTACTAGGACCAATGATCATAAGGTAGTGATGTCCTTCATCCAGAGCCATATTTTTAGCCGCTTTGGCTTTCCTAGAGCTATTATTAGTGACGGCGGTAGTCACTTCCGTCATTGGCGGGTTGGATCTTTGCTAAAGAAATACTCCATTACCCATAAGGTTGCCACTCCTTACCATCCTCAGACATCTGGTCAAGTGGAGGTTTCTAATCGTGAGATCAAGCGCATCTTGTAAAAGACCGTTAGACCTGATCGCAAAGATTGGTCTGTTAGATTAGAGGATGCATTATGGGCTTATCGGACTGCTTATAAAACTCCTATTGGTATGTCACCATACCGTTTAGTCTTCGGTAAAGCTTGTCATCTTCCTGTTGAGTTAGAGCATAAGGCATTTTGGGCAATTAAGACATTTAATTTTGATATGTCTGACGCTAGTTCTACTCGCCGTCTTCAATTATCTGAATTAGAAGAATTGCGTAATAATGCTTATGATAATTCGCGCATTTATAAGGACCGAGCCAAAGCTTTTCATGATAAACATATTACTCGGAAGTCCTTTGTACCTGATCAGCGAGTGTGGTTGTTTAATTCTAAATTGCGCTTATTTCCTGGTAAGCTTCGATCTCGATGGGATGGTCCTTATGTGATTGTTCAAGTATTTCCCTATGGTGCGATAGAGATCCGTAACCCACTCAATGGGCAAACCTTTAAGGTAAATGGCCAACGACTAAAGCCCTATATTGATGGCCTTGCTGATGGCCAACTTATTGAGGAGTTGGACCTAGAAGACTTGCCTCAAGACTCTTCATGAGTCTCTCACTGAGTCTGGCTGAAGACACTAAACTTAGCGCTTTATGGGAGGCAACCCATTTGTATAGATGTTATTTCTTGTTCTTTTTCTTCTCTTTTCTTTGTTTGTTGTTAGGTTTTACTGTTGCGTGCTCTATCATGATTTCAAACATCGGGTACACTCTTTCCTCTATTTGCTTCTATTATTTTTTTTGCATGCATTGAGGTCATTGCATAATTTAAGTGTGGGGGGGTGTCAACTCGAGTAAGACTTGTTGATAGTTGATAGAGCATTGTCACAAAGATAAAAAGTGCCCAATTTTTTCTAGCTTTAGTAAGATAAATGTTTTAATTCCTTGCTTAGATACAAAATGAGAGTTTAAGTGTTTTAGAAATCCCATCTGATGTAATGAACACCCTCTTGAGAGAATAGTAATGGGTTTTACATTTTATGACCGATGTTGAATCGGAAAATAGGAATTCCAGGTAGTCCAAAAGGTTTGACCATCTAGTTATCTTGTATTGCCTTGTGCTTATGGTGACAAGTTGAGAACGATTTTAGACTATTAAATGTGAAGTAAATTGAAGTATAATGTGAAAAAAGAAAAAGAAAAAAAAAATGCTGAAGTTTAAAGGTTAGACCTCCTTCTTAGTAACCAGGTCTCGGTGTCACCAACATCGTGCTTCGCGTCAAACAGTTGGGGTGTCTTTGGTCCAGTCTTGGCCTGTAGCCTAGTTGGCTTGAGTAAGTAAGTTCGAGGGGTATTCTACACCTAGTCCCTTAAAGCCATCTGGCTTGAGAGCGGCTGACCCAACACTCGTTACATAGGCCATCTAGAAAGCTTAAGAGGCAAGACATTGCACGGACTAGAACTGTGACCATTAAGGAAAGAAGTGAATTAATGTGCTTATAAAGGAGAAATGTCTAAGAAGGTCAATATTGCTTAGATCTTGAGTTCTTGGTATTATTTGGTACCTAGTTTAGTCTTTTCTGAGGGTGAACTGGTAGACTGAAGATAAGAAGAGACTTCTCGATTGAATTGTTTGCCTAGAGCTAGACTCAAGAGAGGGTGTAAGAGCTTAAGTGTGGGGGTGCCTATATTCCCTTTAATCTTTAGTGGTGTGTCTTTGTCTTGGAATCTATCTTTCTACTCTTACTACTGCCAGAATAATTAGAAGAGCACTTAAGAATTTTGTGTGTATATTCTCTGCAAACACTCATGAGACACAACTCGTCCACTAGGGTAACCTAGGGGTTTAAAGGCTTGTTGCACATGTTAAGTGCAACCGTGATTCCTACGAAAGTGAGTTAGGTTTTTCTTTCTTTATTTTTTGTATTAGTTTTATTTTTTTGTTTTGCTCGAGGACTAGCAAACACTCAAGTGTGGGGTTATTTGATAAGCATGCATTTACCATTATTTATTTGACTTAATTCCCCATACTTATTTAATTAAAGAGAGCTAATTGAGTATTTTTGTGTATTTTTCAGGAATAAGGAGATTTTGGATATTAGAGATAATATGGAGTAAAGTTGGCAAATATATTAGATATTGGTGAATTTTAAATCATGGCATTCAATCTTGCTGCTCAAGAAATTATGAAAAGTGAGATATTAGCCAAATTGGAAATAGGTGGAGGTCTAAGGAACAAAATTGGTAATAAATCTGAAAATCGGGTAAACAGACCTACCTTCAGTATTTTGGGAATATCTCTCTCGTATGAGCTTGGATTTCGATGATTCAAGATGATATGGAACGATATTAAAAATATCTACAACTTTCCAGTTTTGAGTTTTTCCAAATTCTGAAAGAATAAAGGTCTAATCTACGGGTAAAGAGAAGAGATTCATTGTGTGCGGGAGACATAAAAGAGAAGCCAACCACAGAAAAGAGGACGGCGAATGCGGCTCTGATCTCTCTCATTGCTGAAGAAGAAGACCGCTTCTCTCTCTCTACCTATGTTTCATCTTTATTTTTCTTATGAACTTTGTGATAATGAGTAGCTAGTTCCTTTTCTTTGGGATGTAGATGAACCATGCTTATTTCATTAATTTGATTGTTCTATCTCTTCTAGTTGATTGTGTTTGAGTTTGGCCAAAGATGTTCTATAGCTCAGCGAACTAAGCGTGCCAAGCTTCCGCGAAGGACGATAGTCTTGCGAAGATAGGGCATATCTAGGAAAACCATCCTTAATTTACTTTGAAGTGTAGAGTATATCGGTTAGGGAAAAGCATTGGGGATTCGAAATCCCAAAGATCTTCACATAATCATAGTTAACGTTTTTGCATTAATTAATAGATTTAGTTTAAATTTAGTTTTGTTGAATTCAATCTTAGTGACTTAACCTTTCAGTTCCCCATAGTTCGACCCCGTACTTTCTGCTTGCTAGATTAGTATAGGATTTTATTTTTGATTGGTTATCGACACGATCAGACATAGAAGTTTGAGGCTGCCTAGAAGACTCAGCAATCTTGGAAGATCCAGACTCAAGGAGGGCAGAAGGAGTTTCGGTTTTTCTCTCTAAACCTTTTTGAGAAACTTCAGCAAACTCGAGCCAGAGGACGCTTAGGGTTTTGTTATCACTATCCGACCGTTCGGAAGGAGAAGCAAAATCTTCATTACCACTACTATTACCAACACTGGGTACCAGAGAAGCCCTATTATCCACCATTACTTGTTTCAGTAAACTACAAAAAGATAAAGACCAGTAAACTTACTGATTCAGTGAGGCAAAAGCTTGAGAGCAAGAAGGCGCGAAGCAGACAACAAAGGTTCAAATTCCAGACAGGAAGAATGAAACCTACGAAGACAACGAACCGCTTTTAAAACACCCGCACGAGTGTTCGAGAATCTGAACGATCGAGATTGATTCAAAATCGACGATCGAGATTGAAAGACGTTTTGAAAGTTTGAACTCACGAATCCGAACACTCGTGAGTAGTGGATTACGTGAGCCACGACAGATCGATTGCAAGGAGACACGTGGCCTTACCCTCACAACGCTCGAGGAAAAGTGACCACCGCATTAAATGTGATATGACATTTAATGGAGCACGCAGAGTCAATCACCTGGCGAAGAACCCAGTTAAAAACCAAGCCCTCGGGATTGACCGGACGCTTGGTCTGGGGGGCTCATGATATGGAGAAATTATGATCAGACCGGGTTCATACCTGGTTCGACCCTCAACCCCGGTCGAGACAAAGGGAACCGACTCGCTCCCGAGCGAACCGGATCCAGAAGATGGCTTGCTGAGGAAGAAAACTTATTCAGCTACAAGCACGCCCTAATCCTACTTATGGATTAGGGTAATTACCCTAATGATGGCAGACTCGAATTGACGGCTGCGGCTAATCATTATCGAAGGGATAATCATCACATAACCTAAAGGGTTATCTCAGGAGTCCTCTACTAGTCCAAACTAGTAGAAGTCTATTGCTCAACGGATCTAACTGTTAAGATCCAACGACTACCCGAAGAAGGCTCAAGTGCATCCAACAAAGGAGATTCGTAAGTACACTCTATATAAACCTGACTACCATACGAGGTGAGGGGATCAAAAACACACAATCTGAAACTCAGACTCAGATTCAGATACAGACTGATAGACGTAAACTATCAGCAGCCTGCTATCTAGATCACCTTTCCCAGTTCTTTATTCCTTAGCTCTGTGCTTCTAGCAGAGCCGTTTGTGATTAAATTCATCAACTGACTTGGCCTTCGGAGGTGGACTCTCGACCCCAGCGGTCGGGCCACATCTGACGCTTTCGTTTTGCAGGTCATCACGAGGAGATCTAAGGGCTGAGCAGATTTTGGACGCATCAAGTTAATTAGTAGGTTGGGTAGGAATACTCACTTACCTCACATTGCCATGATTGGGATTGGGTATAAGTTGCATTCTTATTTCATTTCTCCATAGGAATATGAAGAATTTGAATTAGGATGCAAATGCATATGTGTATTGGAAAATACCATTATGCCATTTCATTCCAGGTTCTTGATATACTTTGGGCTATAGTATTGCTATAGTATTTGCATTATAAATCTAGGGGAAGGGAAATTGATTCCCAACACTCATTTCATTCATTAAAGTTCTTTCTATTGCTTATTCTCCATTTCGGTTATTTAGTTTAATTACCTATCATTTGGTTATTTAGTTCATCAATCACAAATCAATCTTATTAATCTTGTTTGAATCAGTTTACTTTTACATTGAAAGTTAAAGATAAAATTTTGCGTGGGATCAATACTCTACTTATTATTTACTACTTGATTGCAACACATTCACTTGCATAGCATCTTTAGACACAAGCAACAAGTTTTTGGCGCCGTTGCTGAGGATTTTTGTTTTTGATAATTGGTGTAAAAGTAATATCTAGTTTTATTTACAGCAATTTCTTTACTTTGATATTAGTTTCTTTTATTCCCAGGTGCTTTACCCTTGTATGAATCTGCTGCCTGATCAAGAGTTGATACCTTTTGACTTTGAAATCAAAAAGACATTTCGAGCTAGAAGAAAGAAGCAGCAAGGTTTAGCAGCAGTTCAAACAATGGCTGAAGCAGCAAGAAATGGGGTGAATAATAACAAGAATAATATGGCAACTGGGGTGATGATAGAGATAGGGCCATTACAGCATATGTTGTACCCATGTTACATGAGCTGAATCCAAGCATAGTAAGGCCAGAAATCCAAGCCTTACATTTTGAACTTAAACTAGTGATGTTCCAAATGCTCCAAACTGTGAGACAGTTTAGTAGGATGCCAACAGAAGATCCTCATCTCCGTCTTAGACTCTTCATGGAAGTAAGTGATTCTTTAAAGATACCTGGAACAACTGAAGAAGCCTTGAGATTGAAGCTATTCCATTACTCATTGCGGGATAGGGCTAGAGCATGGTTGAACTCTTTACCCCCATAGTCCGTAGCCACATGGAATGATTTAGTAGAGAAGTTCTTGATGAAGTACTTCCCTCCAACAAAGAATGCCAAGCTCAAGAATGGTATCACTGGTTTCAAACAATTGGATAGTGAATCTTTGCATGAAGCATGGGAAAGATTTAAGGACCTCTGGCGTAAATGTCCTCACCATGGAATCCCTCATTGGATTCAAATGGAGACTTTCTATAATGGGTTAAATGGACAACTTCGGTCCATAGTGGATGCATCAGCAAATGGGGCTATATTGGCAAAGTCATATAATGAAGCTTATGAGATTTTGGAAAGAATGGCCAACAACAACTACCAATGACCAGCTAAGAGAGCTGCTGCAAATAAGAGAGTGGCAGGGATTTATGAGTTGGATGAAGTGACAGCCTTAACTGCACAAGTGTCATCTTTAACTAGTGTGTTAAAATTAGTGAACCTGGCTGCAGCTGTACAAACTCAACAAAATCCAGCAGTCTCTTATACATACTGTGGTGGGGAGCATTTCTTTGATAGTTGTCCATCTAACCCAGAATCAACCTACTATGTTGGTAATTTCAACAAAGCCAATAACCCATATTCCAACACCTATAATCCTGGTTGGAGGCAGCACCCTAACTTCTCTTGGAATGCTCAAGGATAGAGTGTAGGCCCATCTTCTATTCCAACATGACCTCATCACCCGTCAGTCCTTGAAACCCGTTGCCAAAATCTGGTACCACTTCTTACAGACACACTTAATGCCCTCCATGTATATCTAGACTGTTTCAACGGATAGAGCCTTAGTCCTATGCTCTATTTTGGAGGGTCGTCGGGTCAATGTGGGTCACCGCATTCATGAGGCCATTTGTGCTTGTGCAGCTAAGTAGGGTGATCGTTTAGATTTTCCTTCTTTAATTACTGATTTGTGTTTGGCTAACATTGTTCCTGTGCAGGATATTGATGCCCGCACACCTAACAAGGGGGCCATCACACGATACATTATTGCACATATGCTTCCTACTGCTACAGCTACCACCTCTAGTGCACAACCTCTTGATGCTGCAGAGGCCATACCACCCCCTTCTTCCACCCCCGGTGCCTCTAACTCTCTTTACGCTCAACCGGAGCAGCGCATCGCTCTCATGGAAATCACACAGTTTCACCTAATGCTTGGAACTTCAAATCGACGTGACTTACACACCGATTATTGGTCTTATGTGGCTGCCCGTGACCACGCGTTTGAGACTAATTTGAGGATGAACAACACCCGTTCACATCTTTCCCCGCTTTTCCCACCCAAATCTTTTCTCCTCCTTATGGCAACAAAGGGAACCACATTCTCAATGATGAAGAAGATCAATAGCTAGTTCAGGGAAGTCCTGTCCTCCTTCTTTTTCTCTATTTTTCCATTACTTTATTTTTCTTTCTTCCGCTGTGAGGACACTGCTCATTTTCAGTTTGGGGGTATGCTTTGCTCTGTTCCAATCATTGCATATGTCATTTTGTCATCTTTATTTTATAGATGTTCTTAGTTTCTTAATTGTTTTTAACTTTCTGTGTGGTTCACTTTAAATGCTGAATCTTTTGCTCTAGTTGCTAATTTCTAAGTTGTTGTCCAGCATTCTAGAGTCAGGGTTTTGTTAGCTTGTTTATTGTTGAGTCATTTTATTTGCTTGTTTGTTTTGTTTTTTGAGGCTGAAGTAATGTCTGTAGATATTTGTTTTGTAAATGTTTTGTGTATTCAATCTATGCTAGTATGTGATTTGGATGGTTGTTAGTTAATGAGAATGCTAGTGCTTCTTAATCTGATTTTGTTGGAGATCTTAGCACAAGTCTGCTATAATGATCTGATGTCTGCATTTACTTATTTCTGTTGTGTCATATCATTGAACACCAAGTGAGGTTTCAAGCTCGGAGAACCCGGGAAAAGTTGGACCAATGTGAAAGTTTAGGATTTTAGAATTGGTTGAATGAGAGCCTTGAGACTTACACATTAGGGGTCCCCATTTGGGTGTTTCCAAGAATTTTGTGCATTGTAAGTTGGCTGAGGTTTGACCCCCTCCCTTCCCCCACAAGAATAATGCTCCGCTATTTAGGGCCGCCTAGTAACCGGGAAATATGCATGTAACCCATGTGTATTTTTTACATCAACAGTGGCTTGGAATATGAGCATGATATAAAAAAAATAAAAAGAAAAGCAAAGAAGAAGAAGAAGAAGAGAATAATGTTCTACTGTTTTGGGCAACCTAGTAACCGGGAATATGCATGTAACCCATGTGTATTTTTTATGTCAATAGTGGCTCGGAATATGAGCATGCAAATGCAATCTTGTTTGTGATCTTGTTGAGTAATCGGGTATCTTCATCACAAATGAATGATATTCGCGTAAAAAGGCAGGATGACAATAGCAGCATATATATAAAAAATAAAAAAATGGTTCATAAAGAATAAGTTTGGGGGTCAAATGCTCAAAATAGTGTGAAACAAGTTTTTGGGGTGTAAAAGGATATGGGTCCCTAATTAGTGGAGAGGTAATCATTTGGTCAACATATGAGATCAATGAACTAACTTGATGACCATGATTTAGGCTGACAGGGTAACTGGGGCAAGATTCTTAACTTTCACGCACACATGTGAGGGCATCCTTGTGAGTAAAGTATGACATCCAAGTGTTATTGCCAAGAAGTGTTGGATCTAAAAATTAGAAAAAAATTGAGAGGCAACTTTTGTCTAACACCCATCTTATTGCATGATTAAGCCAAGTTATTTACTTTTCTTTTCTTTGTTCTCTTAATGCTTTCGTTAGCAGTTAGTTTGTGTTTTCATTTTTCTTTATTGCTCAAGGTCTAGCAATGTCTTAAGTTTAGGGGTGTGATAACTCTATGAAATAGAGTTAAGTTTGGTAATTTTATACTTGAGATGTCTTGATTTAAGAGTATTTTATCTTTGTTTTAGTGTTAGTAGTCATTAGATGTTGTTTTAGTGAGTCTTAACATTTTGCATCTTGTAAAGGTCATTATTGTCACTCTTGCATGAATTTCTCTTCAGATTAATGGATGAATTTAATTAACCCTCTTTCTCTTGGCAATGTAGGTGAAGATTTATAATAGAAGAAGAACATGTCTTCTAACTTTGCTGTAAAGATTGTTGTAGCATCACGGAGCAGAATATTCCCAGATTTAATTCACGTGGAAATGACCAGAAGGGGCTAACTAAAGGGGACTTTATTCTTGTAAATACATGAATGTTCTTAGCCATGGATCTCAAGAGGAATGTTCTAATCTTACAGCCAGGTTCTACCCTAATGATTGAAGGCATTTATAGAAGAAAGAGAGAAATGGCTATGTGGAGGAGGAAAGAGGCAGAAAAGAATAGAAAGGGAACCAGAAAAATCTGAGCTCGTGTGGGAAAGAAATAGAGCTACTAGAGAAAGAGAGCTGCTAGAGAGGAAGGCTGGAGTTTGTGTGGAAGCATTGCATCTCCTAGTTTCTTTTCAGATTTATAATTCTATATTCTTATACTCTAGTTGAATGATGTTGATGACTATATATATTTCTGTGCTTTTGCTTTCTGCTATGGGCTAAGTTCTTATTGTGTTGGGATGATAAGAGTACCTGAACCTGAATTTTTAGATGTAATTATCAAGTGTTCTTTAGTTTTACTGCAGTACAATCTATTATCAATGAATTCAGCATGTTAATTGTTGATTAATTTCATTTATTGATTGATCTTTCATGAATGAATGCTGTGATTTTAGTTAACTGGACAGTTAATTGAGTCTAAATGCTTGTTGAATGGTGTGAGTGAGCTTAATCTTTATTTAGATTTAGCTAATTAGTAGGTTGGGTAGGAATACTCACTTACCTCACATTGCCATGATTGGGATTGGGTATAAGTTGCATTCTTATTTCATTTCTCTATAGGAATATGAACATTTTGAATTAGGATGCTAATGCATATGTGTATTGGAAAATACCATTATGCCATTTCATTCCAGGTTCTTGATATACTTTGGGCTTTAGTATTGCTATAGTATTTGCATTATAAATTCAGGGGAAGGGAAATTGATTCCCAACACTCATTTCATTCATTAAAGTTCCTTCTATTTCTTATCCTCCATTTCAGTTCTTTAGTTTAATTACCTGTCATTTGGTTATTTAGTTCATCAATCACAAATTAATCTTTTTAATCTTGTTTAAATCACAACTATCATGTAATGCAATAAAAGAAAATTGCATAATACACAATAATAAAGAGAAACAAAATGAACTTCATTAACTTTAAGAAAAGTTTACATCTGAAAAGCATAAAGGGAAATCCTAAGTACAATCTATCTAGGTGATCTCCTCTGATCTCTGAATGCTCTGAAGTCCTCGGCCATCTAAGTAATCTGTGACTCTATCCGATTCTGCCGTGACTCCATAGCACTGTACATCTGCTCCTGTCTGACCTCCATCCTCTCTAGTGTGGAAGTCATCGATCTCATCTAAGGACCTAAATCAGAAGTCTCTGGGACTGAATGTGAAGGGCCTCTTGTCTCAAAGTGTGGTGATCTAGGAATCTCATGATGCTCAGGACCAGCCTCATGCATCTCTGTATCCTCCACCGCCTGATCATCAGAATCTTGACCAGCATCACCCTCATCTGCTGGAACCTCATCCTCATCCTCATCAGTCTCATCATCCTCCTCACCATATGGACCTAGAGACCTCACAGTCTGAGTGAGCCTCATCTGCCTGATAGTCCTAGTCCCAATAGCATACCCCAGTGTGTCTGTAAGCAGCTCAGTGTCCTCAAAACTAACCCTGAAATGTCGGAAGATCAATGTCAGTGATCTCCCGAAGCAAAGGTTCCTCATACTCGAACGTGCCATCAGATCTATCATGACCTGCTGAAGGATGTAGGACAAGTCTATCTGAAAGCCCGTATAGATGAGGTAGATGACTACGGCCCCCATCATGGAAACCCGATTGTGATGTCCGGCCTTCGGCATGATGTTTTGGAAGACAATGCAACCGATGATCCTAGCCGAATCCGTCATCTGTCCACTGTCCTGCGGAAGGTAGCACCCTGAGTCATCCCAGAGAGTGGCGCATATCTCATGAAGCTCGTAGGGTAGCAAATAGCAGTCTACCTCTACCCCTGATGGTATCCATAAGCATTGTCGTGTATAGTGTGGCACCTGGAGAATATGTGTCAGTGCCCTAGTAGAGAAGCGGATCTCTGTCTCTCTGACCCTACTCTCAATGATCAGTCTAAAAGGACGACCTGGTCCTCTAGCCTCCTCAATAGAAGTAAGGTTGCTGAAGAACAACCTCACAAGCTCAGAATAGACGGGCAGGTCCACCATGAAAAGATGAGTCCATGCCTGAGTATCGAATCACTGTCCGATCCTAAACACCCTTAGCTCTCGTAAGTGAAGAAGTCGCCCATACTCTATGTGGCAGTACTCGAAGAATGCCTTGTACAAGAACTCTTCCTGCAGCGTATCGAAACGATCGAGCCATATGACCTCCTCCCTCGGCTGAGTTGCAACTCGACCTCTGTCTCGCCTAGCTCCAACTATCCTGCCTTGACCTCGTCCACCTCTCTACATGGTGTGATGTCTGTGGAAAAGATAAAAAGACATTATATATTAGCGTTGTTTCGAAAATTCAGTCAGAAGGGCATTTTCGTAAGAAGTTTATTTTGAGAAAATCGATCAAAATCTCAGTCTAAAGTTGAAAATTCAGCTAGAAGGAATTTGGGAATTTTGAGATTTAGGTCAAAAATTGGATTTTTAAAATTTTGAAATTGGTAAGATCAAATTACATGTTCACGTTCACAGTATCATTTTGAGCATGTAGCATTTGATTTCGTGCGAAAACTCCAAGCAGTTTGTGAAAAATCAAAATTTCTTAAGTTAACAATTTCAGTACGAAAGCGACGTGTGTCACGCCCTCCCAGCCGGTACCCTATCTGGCATACCCGAGAGTGTGATCCACAGCCCGAAGATCAGGTATCGAGTGATCAACCTCCCACATAAACAATAACATAATCATGAACAATCATAACATGAGTGCGGAAGATAAATCATAGATCCAATAAAGAAAGAATGAATCATAAATGAATCAGAATACTAAATATAATCAGAGTGTCAAACAGATAAGTAAAGCGAGGCAAAAATCCCACTTTACAACCAGCGGAAAAGTAGCTCTAAAAGAATAAACTAGACAAATCCTAATCCCAGTAACAAGTACATTGGGTAACTAAATTGTTCTCCACTTTATAGACAACATCCTTGTAAGTGTAAATCTCATAAATAGCACAAGGACGCTTCCACTCAATGGTCGGACTAAGCATCGTACGGAGCATAACCACTCGCGGAATCTTCAGAGTAATTGTGGTAACCGCAATCACCTTCCCGGAGATATGCCTCTTCGCCTTGCGCTTCTTCATAGGGACCGTCATAGTACTCGGGACTGCAGGATAGTCTAACAACATTGTACAATAAAGGAATGAGTTTCAAAGAAACTCGATAAAGCGCTTAAAATCCATAATAACATAAATGGCAGAATTCCGAACAAACATAAATGCAATATGACATGAGACAAGCAATGAATGAATGAATCTAACTCTATGTATGCTGGTCTCTATTGGCGACATGCTTTAAGTCATAGCACCGTACTTCTTTAGGAAAGTCCACTCACATCCTCAACCATTTAAGATATCTTGGATTCTCTCACGGATCATTTCACCGGTCTTGAGCAGCCGATTGGTAATGGGTCCTTCATCCCTCAGACAAACCTTGGCAGGGGGTTAAGTCAACACACTCTCTCACAACCATTTGGTATAAGTACTGGCGCATGTCGGGGTAAAACCTAGCCAAATGCAAGTCTTCTACTTAGTTACATCAAGTCGGATCCAGATACTTCCATTCCTCGTCCCCGACGATCCTTTCCAGTATCCTTCACACTAGAGTCGGCGTATCCTATGGCACCGACCAACTCGGACTACGGACTCATCAACCCTATTGATCATCCACATATGGTAAACGGGAAGCTCTCACGTCCTCTCACGGGTTGGTTACCGGTCTTAAGCGCCCGTGAGCCCAAGTCTAATCATATGCAACCCTACCAATAAATGGCCCCCACAATGTGATTCCCGTCCTCTCACGGGTTGGTTACCGGTCTTGAGCGCCCATGAATCCCCATTGCTACCACGGGTCGTTCGGTCTCAATACCCCTCCGATTAGGGTCCCACATAACAGACATCCTAGCCAAACACTACTAGACAATCCTAGATATGTCATCCAACAGTTTAGGAAGGTGTCCAGAGGGCATCTCCGGAAACATCCCATAATATTCCCGTAGTAGTCCAAGGACAGAAGTGTCGAAAGGACACCTCTCCTTTCCAAACCATACTTAAGCATACACATGCATCAATTCATATCATCACATATATGGTAACTTCATATATGGAAAGAAATCAATAAGTACAATCACTTGTATATAATTGGTAAGTAAATCATACATGAATCAATTCAACATGAATAAATAATGCTACTGTAATCAAAGTTATGCAACAGTGGTATATCATTGTAAGAATCTAATTTAGGAATCATATCAATGATATTCAAATATAGAAACTAGATTCATGCTATCTATGTAATTAAGGAAATAACCATCCTTACCTTTTATAACTCGCAAAGGAATCCTAAGAAATCAAGTAAGATCTTGGCAAACTTGAGAAGAAGGTCCTAAACAAGTATATTCAACATATTAGGAAAGATCCCTAACAGAAAAGATATCAAAACATCCGAAACAGACCAAATCTGGAGTTGCTGTACTCATTGGTCGAGTGGATTGGTCGAGTGGTCCAATCGACCAATCAGTCGACCAATGCGATACGATAGCCTATAAAATCGAGTTTTAAGATATGAAATCCGAATTTGGTGGTTCAAAAGGGTACTAATCAAGGGGTAGACTACATCGGTAGTATTCTAACAAATAGGGGACCTCAAAACACTAATCCAATCAAGGTATCAAGATCCAAATTAGGAAACAAAAAGTTACCATAATTAAATCAACCATGGATCTTGATGAATTTAAAATAGAAAACAAAGACAAGAACAATAGGAGGATGGATCATTGCTTTCGGTAATGGTATCATGAAAACATACATAGATCTTCATGGAATAAGGCTTAGAAGTGTAAATCTAAATAAGGAAATAAAACCTACCATATATGTAACTACCATGCATCATGAAGAACACATAGTATGGTAGAAGAGAACAACTAGAAATCTATAGATTATGGATCATGGAAAGAAAACACAGTAATTAACTACTAACATGATCAACATAGAAGATCCAAAGAGATCGGAATTCAGATTAGAAGTTTAACGAGAGATTAGATCATGGTTTGATCATGATTCCTTCAAAAGCTTGCAATGATCATGGTTAAGATCATTGTTCTAGCCTCAAATCCTTAGGATGATCATGAGAACATGTTCGGAGAATGTTTGCAACAGAGAATGCAGCATCTCTTCTACTGTCTCAACTCAAAAAGGAAAGAAAAACAAAGATGGAGGAGAAGAAGAGAGAGTAGACATACCTTTTGATGCAAAAAGAAGAGTTTCGACGAAGATCCGTCAAGAAAACACCAAGGATGCAAGAGAGATGACTTGCAGAGGTCTTTGGTTCGTTCCAGAGAGTTTGGAGGCAGCAAATACGAAGTGGACTCGAGATTGGACTTAAATAGAGCAAGAAAAACCTAATTGCCAAAGACAAGACTCATTGGTCGAGTGGATTGGTCGACCCCGGTCGCGACCAATCAATCGACCAATGTCGGGCAAATGAAGACCAAAACAGGGAATTGAAGGTCCAGATCAAATCCAATCTTAAAGGGGTTTTGCACACAAGTCAAGTGACTTACCTAATAGGTAGAAATGCCTTCAAACCAAGATAGAGAGCACTCCAAGTCCCTCAACTAATTAGATCTTCATCAGGATTCAGTTTCCATAAATAGAACCTCATCATCAACTTTCATGTATTCAAAGCCAGACACCAAGTCTTCTACTGGGATGGCCCAAAGCTGACTTCTTACTTTACTTCGGGTCATCGGACCTACAAATAACAAGGTTTCCGGGTCAAGGTTAGGGCTGGGTTTTACAATGTGAAAGTGCAAGATTGTGTTAGAACTTGTTGTTTAAGCATGGAATTGTGCTAAAAACCTAGGGAACATGTTTCTAAGTGTTCTAAGCATGATTTCTAGCAATAGACACAAGTAAAACATGGATTTTGTTGAAATGCAAGCATGAGAAGATGAAATTGAAAGTGAATATGAAGATTTACCTTGTGTGAAGATGAATAAGGGTTGTAGTGATGTTGTTGAAGCACCAAACTACTTGGAAAACACTTAGGAATGCTTTAGCACCTCTTCCCCAGAGCTCCCTCTCAAGTTGGCAAAGTTTGGAATGAGTTTGAATGGGATTTTGGCACTTAAAACCCTGAAATTCGAGTCCTGTAAGCATTGGTCGACTGATTGGTCGACTGGACCACTCGACCAATGTAAACAGTAGCTCCAATTGCTGTTGGATTTTGGAAAAATGTGATTTTTTTTCCCATAATTGATTGTTTGATGACTAAATGGATGTATTTAAGCATGATTTAAGATTCTTAATCATTTGGACTTGTGGATTATGTCGAAACTTCGAAATCCGGTGTTTTTGACATTTCGGATTTTGCAATATGGTTACATTAAGAAGTGGGCGTGGTGAATCCAGTGGTCACGGAAGTGACAAGATACCAATCGGTGGTCTTGATCAACAGACCAACACTGGTGACCAAGGTGTACCTGGTGCCCCGAATGTCGGAAGCTTTCGTGATATTGCCAATATTACAAAAAGCATATTTAAACATTTCCCAAGTAACCACACCAGCATGCAGGTCTTCAAGAATCGAACGGGTGAAATTCCACCAGGCATCAACTTCATGCTGGAGCTTTTTCTCAGCAAATAGAATCTTCTGAGCATCAGAAAATTGGCACTTGCAACTTAAGAAAACTCTCCATCTATGAAATCCAGCCCTATTCTAACCCTAACCCTGACTCAGAACCCGTGATGTTTGTAAGTCCCAAGACCCGAAGTGGAGGAAGGAGAGACTTGTGGGCCTTCTCAGTTGAAGACTTGGTGTTAGATTCCGAGCCCATGGATATTGACAGTGATGCCCCTTACTTGGATACACTGTCAGTGTTTGGTGAGAAGCTACACCTAGAAGAGGGGAAGCTTAGTTGAAGTACTTGATGCGCTTCCGGTCTTGTTTCGAAGGTATTTCTCTAATCTAGACTTGTTAATTGACTTGTCGGAGAAAACCCACCTCAATTTGAATCATTCTAGCTCTTCATTTCCCTGAACCAAGCTTGTTGTCACTGCTTGGTCGACTGAATTGGTCGACTGGGTCAGTTGACCAAGCCAATCGACCAAAGGATTCCCAAATCCGAGAATTTGATGCTTTTTGGATATTCTCTTCTCTACTTAAGTGAGCCTCATGTCTTGAACCCTATTTTACACTTTTAGCTTGCTGAGAATGAGGGGAGAGCTTCCCAAGGCACTTCCTTGGTAGTGGTGAAGGGATATTTCATTCAATCATTGCCAATCATTGCCTCTTGTCTCCATTATCATCTACAAGGTATGATTTCTCTCTCTTGCTCTCTATGTTAAATAGAATTCTTTCTAAGAGAAACTCAATGAGTATGATAACTATGGCAATCTACAATCATGTGAATTTGCCTTTCCAAAGCTGATTATCAAATGCAATGAGACTGAGTGAAACTCAATGATCAAATTTTAAATGGTTTTGAAATAGTCATTTTGTCTCTTAGTGTGACGATTATAACTTGTTAGACAAGTTAATTTTTTTTAGTATGAAAATTTTTCTTCGGTTTCCTTCAATTTTCGTTGCAACCAAATAAACCCACCGTCAAAGTTTGAACACTCACAAAGGGAATAAAAAATGTCATTATATTAACCCTTGACTCAAGTCAATACCAGTAGCAACACATCTTTATACAAAGGTCTCATATGCTTTTCTCCTTTCATAGTTGCAGCTTTGTTGGGGCCAGTTGAACTAGCACACCCAAATCTGCGTACCCAAGGAATCGCTCTTTGAAAGGATACACAAGCAATCAAAGACATTTGTGCTGGAGGAACAACTGAATTAGACTTTAAAGCACGAGGTTGGACTTTGAACACCAGAAGCAACACCTTTTGCATTCTTACAAATAGAAGTCACATCACCTGCCGTAGATTTCAAACTAATACCAGCGAGCTCTACTCCTTCACAAGGTACAGCTTCACTACATGAGATGCTGACTGCTTCCTTTGTGGGGGTCGTACCCTTGATGTTTCTGAAATGAATGTCTGACAGCTTCACACGTGAAGGCTGTTGCATTGGGTAATGTCGACATATACCATTAGTAATCATGGAGACAATGTAATTACATAATCAATCTTCAACTAAAAACATCAGGTAGAGTGATCAAGATCCCTTCTTGCAAACTGATTGACCTACCTCTCTCCCACCAAACACAAAAAGGGATGGTTGTATAAGAATACTTGCACCAACCTAGCCACTGAGAGCTCACCCACGACCAGACTTGATAGTCTTATTTAGTGGGGAGCATCAATGTATTGATTTGATGAAATGAGGGCGGTTATGATAAGGTGCAATTGTGTTAAGACTTAGGAGAGAGAGAGTCTATATTAGTTCATATTGGGTAGTACTATCCATAGGTGTGAAGTGTTATTTTTTTTCTTTTTTTTGGGGCTTTTATTGAACTTACCTTAGAGTCGCATTGTGCCTTGTCACAATATTGTTGGGTGACGATGATGGGGTTTTTTACATCTGTCATGGTAATATCCTCGAATATAACATTAGAAACTGTGTTAGCTTCTGATGCTGGCCATGTTTTGATCCGAACGCCATTATCGGCACCGGTCAAAAGTACAACCGGTCACCTTCAAACCGTTCACTGCCTTTTCACCTGGATACCTCCCGAGGCTTCCCAAGCTACAAAAGAAAGCAAAAATGAACATGGTTAAAGTCAACTGAAACAAGTCTTATCCTCCGTTTTTTCTTTTCTTTTCTTTTATTTATCTATTTCTTTTATTTTTCTTTTTTCGGGTGGGGGGGTGTGTGTGTGGGGAGGAGGGGTGTGTTGGGGTGCGAGTGTGCCTAAACCTGAGCTCAACCCTAGTAGCCCCTATCTAAACCCAAGCCCATCACACCGCTGGTAGGGCCAACCTTGCATTTAACCCTGCCCAACCCAAGTGTAGTAGGTTTTCCCAACAAAACTTCGGCGTTAACTCACCTTGGTTATCAAGTGCCCATATTAAGTCATGGAAAATACATTGCCCATAAGACCCTACTTGGCCTAAGCCCAAGCTTTAATGCACATAATTATCATGGAAATAGAAAAGCTCGTCACGGCCCATTTTATATCAAAACCCGTATTTTAGTATAAATGAAACCCAGCCCACACCTAACGTCAAGTAAAGGCCCGATCCAACCCTGTTTGCTCTCAGGCGGGCTTGGGGTAGTTGGGTTTTTCATTGACACCCCTGTATTTCTTTAGATCATTTGCACAAATCAGTATGGAGTTCTACGTAAGTATTTAAGCATGATTATCTTGTAATATACCTGATGCCATGACCCGGTCCACATTTCACATTGGTGACGGCAATGTTGGAAGTTCCCGCTCCAATGGAAACGCAATCATCGCCGGTTCCAATCTCACTGTCAGTAACGGTGATGCCGGAAGAATCACCAATGTGCACACCATCAGTATTTCGACTCGTACCGGGGGCTTGAATCTTGACATCTTTGATGGTAAAGTCACTGCATTGACTGACAACCATGTGAAATGCCTTACTATTAATACTAGTTATGCCGCTTAACGATCCACCGGTAATCGATGCCAATTGCAAGCTCGCAACAAAAGCAAAAGACAAAGGGAAATAAATATCAAGTTTTCAATTGTTCTCATGTAAAATTCCAATAACTCACAGCTTTGGGCCATTTTGCAGTTTGAATTGGAACTGTGAACACAACTTGTGGCCCAAGACTTTTCTCCTTGACCATTCAGAGATCCACCGGCCCCATTGATATTCAACCCGCTCAAACCTCTGAATGTAATCCATGCACCATCAGATCCTGAGGCTGGCGGAGCTATTAATTTACCACTTATCTCAACATGAGGAGATTTGCTGCAAGGACCGGCAAATGTGACTGTACCAACCAAGAAGTCTCCTTTTGGGACCAAAAGGGTAGATTGCGCCGAAGATTTACAAGCAGCAGCCCATGCAGCAAGGAATGCCTTACTATTATCCGTTTTCCCATCAGAGACTGCTCCATGCTTGGTGACATCAAACATTGTACCCCCTGATCCCGATGCTGATGATGGTGACGTACCGTTTGGTTCCGGTGCTGCTGATTGTTTTTTATCATTTGATTTGAGAAGCCGAAACTCAACGGTTCTGGCTTCACCCTCCCATAAAAGGAAGCATAATAAACAAATTAAGATAAGATCCGTGCTTGAGCCCATTATTAATTTCCCTCGCCAAATAAAAATAAATAAAAAATGTGAGCAAAACTAATGAGCTGGGATCAAGTAGAACCTTGGACCTTCTTTGGGACAAGAGGCTCAAGCGATCCCAACTCCAATGGATATCTGGTAGACTTGATTCAAGTGGTAATGCTTGTGGGGTGATTTGAAATTTATACCATGAATTTTCATCCTAATTTTGGCAAAACTATTTCAACCCAATAATTGGGAGAGAGAATTCCCTTCAACTTACTATTGTTGTAGATTATAATTTTGCGGCTGAAAATCGACATCCAAATATGGATTGGTTGCCCTTTTCGTTCGGAAGAAATAGAATAAAGTTAGGAAGAAATAGAATTAAGAAGGAAAACGTAATATATGGTTTTAAGGACTTGGATCCTCCACAGTGCTTAGCGGTTCACCAATCCGATCGACAACAAAGACATTGCCTTGTATAGCACTACATGTGAAACAAAGATCTTGACTGTCCAATGCGTGACCGCTCAACCTTAAACATAAAAGAAGTCTTACGCATGCTTAGTATTTTATTATTCTGTTTTAGTGAATATCGGTATCTTCTTTCTCTTGGTAAAAAGGAAGTCCAACACACTCTCAAAGAAACAAACAATGCTGCAAACCCTCTTGCAACGTAAGCTTTAAAGCATGGTGTTTCTTTCTTTGATACTCCCCACCCCCTCTCCCCCATAAGAAAAAAATAATAAGAAGAAGAAGAAAATTTGTTAACTGGTCAATTTTTTATTGACTATTCTTGATGTGTCGTTCCTGGTGGACTTAAGTTTAGATAAACTCGCTTTACTCCTGAAAAGAAAATAAGAGTGATGGTATGATATTTGAAAGTACAACGGTTGGCAAAATTTGTTCCATGGGCGCCTCACGACAAGATTTGGGTTGTGGTCCAAGGCCCAACTAGTCAAGTAGCAGCAATTGGTGATCCCTTCCCACCTAACTAAATTGGATCAAGTAAAATTATATCTACACGAAAAACTAGGCATTCCACAACAAGGACAATATAGAGAGAACATCTTTTTCACCAAAAAAATAGTATGACAAGTGACGATATCAGGGGAACCTTTAAACATCCCATTCGCTTAATTGGCATTCAACTTGGAGTACGGATCGTCTCCCCTCATCTGTGCTCTCCCGACGGTTCTTTACCACAGAATACAGGGGGCCCCACAAGGTGATGCGTTCCAATTTTTAAAATTTTTATTTTATTATTTTTCACTTGTTGGCTCCTAGGAGTGTCAATTTGTTGCCCGAACCATTAAAATCGAACCACATCGGCCTATTATAGCCCGAACCAACCCGAACCGAACCTTAATGGGCTGTGTTTGGGCTAAGGGTGGTAGACCATAATGTCTTGGATTGGATTCGAACACATTTCCCTTATAATTTTCCTATGCTCTCCCTGCCTTGAAACATGGTGTTAATATTCGTGACCTTCCGGACGAACAGTTTGTTTTCGTCAATAATATTAGGGTAATCTTCATCTGGACCCCTTGAGGTTTGGTCTATGTCATTTTTAGTCAAAAAAAAAAAACTGAGATTATGCATCTGCCTCCCTTGTACTATAGAAAAAAAATCAAATTTAAGGACAAATTATCACTTCGATGACGAATTCGCCCTTATTCTTTTTTTTATTATTTTTACATTTTAAGGGGTTAAAGTTTATTAATTTACAAAATTAGACCCTCCTTCATTACCCGATTCCCATATCCCTAGTTCTACCAATTCTAAATCCTTATTTTCCAAATCCTACTTGAAGATTAGGAAATGAAAATTAGTGGGTGAAACGTAATCTCCAACTCGTGAGCAAGAGGTGTTTGTGTTTGGCCTCGGAGAGAGAAGAGAGCCTAAAAGATGGAATTAAGGTACTTACGATTTCTACTGCTGCTGATGTTGTTTGCTCTTCACAAGTCCTCCGTTTCAGGTATTCATTCAAACCTAAATCCTCTTCAGTTCTTCCACCTATTTAAAATTTCATTAGAGACCTGAGACCCTCATTTACAATTTAATTTTAGCTTAAGCCTGTATGATAAGAAGAATCTGAGACGCAGGTTTTTGTCCTAAGAATAGTGATTAAACAAAGGATTATCCATCACTCTAGAGAATATCTAGTTCTACGATTTAAACGTAATCGTAAGTTCTTAGAGAAAGTCATTTCACCTCCTCCGCCAAAGCTCGTAGAGACTCCTCCTGATATGGAGAAAATATGATCGAACCGGGTTCATACTTGGTTTGATCCTTGACTCCGGTCGAGACGGAAGGAATCGACTTGCTCCCGAGCGAACCGAATCCGTAAGCTGACTTGCTGAGGAAGAAAACTTATTCAGCTCCAAGCACGCCCTAATCCAACGTATGGATTAGGTTAATTACCCTAATGATGGCAGACTCAAAATTGACGGCTGCGGCTAATCATTATCGAAGGGATAATCATCGTATAACCTGGAGGTTATCTCAGGAGTCCTCTACTAATCCAAACTAGTAGAAGTCTATCGCTCAACGGATCTAACTGTTAAGATCCAACGACTACCCAAAGAAGGCTCAAGTGCATCCAACAAAGGAGATTCGAAGGTACACTCTATATATGTAAAACCCAGCCATAACCTTGACCCGGAAACCTTGTTATTTGTAGGTCCTGTGACCCGAAGTAAAGTAAGAAGTCAGCTTTGGGCCATCCCAGTGGAGGACTTGGTGTCTGGCTTTGAATCCATGAAAGTTGATGATGAAGTTCTATTTATGGAAACTGAATCTTGATGAAGATCGGATTAGTTGATGGACTTGGAGTGCTCTCTATCTTGGTTTGAAGGCATTTCTACCTATTAGGTAAGTCACTTGACATGTGTGCAAAACCCCTTTAGGAATGGATTTGATCTGGGTCTTCAATTCCCTGTTTTGGAATTACTGTCTACATTGGTCAACTGATTGGTCGACTGGACCAATCGACCAATCCACTCGACCAATGAGTGCTGTCTTTGGCAATTAGGTTTTGCATTCTCTATTTAAGTCCAATCTCGAGTCTACTTCGTATTTGCTGCCTCCAAACTCTTTGGAACGAACCAAAGACCTCTGCAAGTCATCTCCCTTGCATCCTTGGTGATTTTCTTGACGGATCTTCGTCAAAACTCTTCCTTTTCATCAAAAGGTATGTCTACACTCTCTTCTTCTCCTCCATCTCTGTTTTTCTTTCCTTTTTAAGTTGAGACAGTAGAGGAGATGCTGCATTCTCTGTTGCAAACATCTCTGGACTTGTCTCTCATGATCATCCTAAGGATTAAAGGCTAGAACAATGATCTTAACCATGATCATTGCAAGCTTTTGAAGGAATCATGATCAAACCATGATCTAATCTTTGTTAAACTTCTGATTTGAATTCTGATATCCTTGGATCTTCTATATTGATCATGTTAGTAGTTAATTGCTGTGTTTTCTTTTCATGATCCATGATCTATCAATCTCTAGTTGTTCTCTTCTACCATACTATGTGTTCTTCATGAATCATGATAGTTACATATATGGTAGGTTTTGTTTCCTTATTTAGATTTATGCTTTTAAGCCTATTTCCTTGAAGATCTAAGTATGCTTTTCATGATACCTTTACCTGAAGCAATGATCCCTTCTCCTATTGTTCTTGTCTTTGATTTCTATTTTGAATTCATAAAGATCCATGGTTGATCTAACTATGGTAACTTTTTGTTTCCTAATTTGGATCTTGATGGCTTGATTTGATTAGTGTTTTGAGGTCCCCTATATGTTAGAATACTACTGATGTAGTTTACCCCTTGATTAGTACCCTTTTGAACCACCAAATTCGGATTTCATATCTTAAAACTCTGTTTTTTTTAGGGCTATCGTCTCGCATTGGTCGATTGATTGGTCGACCGACTACCATCGACCAATCCACTCGACCAATGAGTACAAAGCAACTCCAGAATTGGTCTCGTGTTGGATGTTTTGGTATCTTTTCTCTTAGGGATCTTTCCTAATATGTTGTATACACTTGTTTAGGACCTTCTTCTCAAGTTTGCCAAGATCTTACTTGATTTCTTAGGATTCCTTTGCGAGTTATAAAAGGTAAGGATGGTTATTTCCTTAATTACATAGATAGCATGAATCTAGTTTCTATATTTGAATATCATTGATATGTTTCCTTAATTAGATTCTTACAACGATATACTACTGCTGCATAACCTTGATTACAGTAGCATTGCTTAAATTGATTCATGTATGATTTACTTACCAATTATATACAAAGTGATTGTAATTATTGATTTCTTTCCATATATGAAGTTACCATATATGTGATGATCTGAATTGATGCATGTGTATGCTTAAGTATGGTTTGGAAAGGAGAGGTGTCCTTTTGACACTTCGTCCTTGGACTACTACGGGAATATTATGGAATGTTTCCGGAGATGCCCTATGGACACCTTCCTAAACTGTTGGATGACATATCTAGGATTGTCTAGTAGTGTTTGGCTAGGATGTCCTGTTATGTCGGACCCTAATCGGAGGGGGTATTGAGACCGAACGACCCGTGGTAGCAATGGGGATTCATGGGCGCTCAAGACCGGTAACCAACCCGTGAGAGGACAGGAATCACATTGTGGGGGCCATTTATTGGTAGGATTGCATATGGTTAGACTTGGGCTCACGGGCGCTTA
Organism: Hakea prostrata; assembly: GCF_041222555.1. NCBI lineage: Eukaryota > Viridiplantae > Streptophyta > Magnoliopsida > Proteales > Proteaceae > Hakea > Hakea prostrata. The sequence continues at coordinate 37,817,868 of NC_142600.1, forward strand.
AGACCGGTAACCAACCCGTGAGAGGACGTGAGAGCTTCCCATTTACCATATGTGGATGATCAATAGGGTTGATGAGTCCGTAGTCAGGGACTATGAGGACTCTAGTGTGAAGGATACCAGAAAGGATCGTCAGGGACGAGGAATGGACGTATCTGGATCTGACTTGATGTAACTAAGTAGAAGACTTGCATTTGGCTAGGTTTTACCCCGACATGCGCCAAGTACTTAGACCAATGGTGATGTGAGAGAGTGGTGACTTAACCCCCAGCCATGGAATGTCCCGAGGGATGCCGGACCCATTACCAACTGATGATGAGTGATTGAGACCTTCCTAAAGAAGTACGGTGCTATGACTTAAAGCATGTCTGCCAATAGAGACCAGCATACATAGAGTTAGATTCATTCATTCATTGCTTGTCTCATATCATATTGCATTTATGTTTGTTCTGAAATCTTGCCATTTATGTTATTATGGTTTTAACTGCCTTACTGAGTTTCTTTGAAACTCATTCCTTTATTGTACAATGTTTGTTAGACTATTCTGCAGGTACTGAATATTATGACGGTCCCTATGAAGAAGCGCAAGGCGAAGAGGCATATCTCCAAGAAGGTGATTGCGGTTACCACAATTACACTGAAGATCCCGCAAGTGGTTATGCTCCGTACGATGCTTAGTCTGACCATTGAGTGGAAGCATCCTTGTGCCATTTATGAGATTTATACTTATAAGGATGTTGTCTATAAAGTGGAGAACAATTTAGTTACCCATTGTACTTGCTACTGGGATTAGATTTTGTCTAGTTTATTCTCTTTTGGAGCTATTTTTCCGCTGGTTGTAGAGTGGGATTTTGCCTCACTTTACTTATCTGTTTTGACACTCTGATTATATCTAGCACTCTGATTTATATATGATTCATTCTTTCCTTATTGGATCTATGGTTTATCTTCCGCACTTTTATTATGATTGTTCATGATTATGTTATTGTTTATGTGGAAGGTTGATTACTCGATACCTGATCTTCGGGCTGTGGATCACACTCTCGGGTATGCCAGATAGGGTACCGGCTGGGAGGATGTGACAGATTGGTATCAGAGCCCAAGGTTCGAGGAGATCCTAACCACAAAAGACAATAACTGAACATTCTCGAGTCATTGATCCGAAATGACTCTTCTACTCTTAGAAGTGAATAATAGAACACTGAATTAGAAACTTAACCTTTGAGGCATAACAGAACATTTCCGAATAACATACCATAATTATACTTGAACAAATGTCACTAATGCAAGGAAAAGAAAAGTGCATAATATACAATAATTAAGTGAAACAAAATGAACTTCATTAATTTCAAAAGTTTTTACAACGATTACATCTGAAATGCATAAATGGAAATCCTAGGGTACAGTCTATCTAGGTGATCTTCTCCGATCTCTCGTATGCTCTGAACTCCTCCGCTAGCCGAGTCACCCGATGCTCTATCCTATCCTGTCGTGACTCCATCCTCTCATACATCTGCTCCTCGTCCGACCTCCATCCTCTCTAGCATGGAAGTCATCGATCTCATCTGTGCCCCAAGATCTAAAGTCTCTGAAACTGCATGTGAAGGGCCACCTGCCTCGAAGTGTGATGAAGGAAACTCGTGATGCACTGGCTCAGCCTCGTGCATATCTCGCATCATCTCCGGCCTGATCATCACTATCAGGACCGATATCCTCTCCTCCATCCTCCGACCCCCGATTCTCATCCTCCGACTCCTCATCATCCTCACCCTCCGGACCGGGAGAGATCTCTCTCGATCGCTGCAGTCTCATCCGACGAATGGTCCGAGTCCCAATAGAGTATCCCCGTGAACCGGTGTCCACTGGTGTATCCTCGAACCTCACCCCGAAATGCTTGAAGATCAAGGTCAGTAGCCTCCCATAGCAAAGGTTCCGCATGCTAGGCAGCAGAACTAAGTCCAGCATGACCTGCTGAATGATGTAAGAGAGATCGATCTCGAAGCCCATGTAGATGCGGTAGATGACTAAGGCCTCCATCACTGTGACCCGATGGTGATGTCCGGCCTTCGGCATAATGTTTCAGCCGACTATGCGACCGATAATCCGTGCAGAATCCGTCATCCGTCCGCTGGTCCACGGAGTGAAGCATCGACGACTATCCCATAGCGTAGAGCATATCTCGCGAAGCTCGTACGGCATCAGATGGCTGTCCAGATCTGCCCCTGCAGGTATCCACACACACTGCTGTGGATAGTAAGGAACCTGCAAGATCTCAGCCAGTGCCCGGGTGGAGAAGCGAATCTGAGTCCGGAAGACCCTGCTCCTTAGGACAAGTCTAAGTGGATGTCCTTGGCCTCGAGCCTCCTCCTCGTGTAGGTAAGGTTGCTGAAGAACAACCTCACTAGTTCCGGGTATACCGGCAGATCCTCGGTGAAGAGATGAGTCCACTGCAAAATGTCGAATCTCTGCCGAATCCTAAAGGCTCTGAGCTGGCGTAAGTGAAGTAGACGTCCCATCTCAATATTGCAAGAATCGAAGTAGGCCTCGTACAGAACTCGGCCCGAGGTGTGTCAAACATGTCCGGTCTCCTAACCTCCCGTGTCTAGGCTCGAAGGAACCCGACCTCTCGCCCCTAAGAGCACCTACAATGCGGCCACCACCTCTACCTCGTCCTCGCCCTCCCCTCTGCATAGTGTGTATCTGTGAAAGAAACAAGAGACAATTCCAGTTAGTGCTACCTTAAGATTTGAGCCAAAAGGGTATTTTCGTAATTTTTTGGAAAATTTCAAATTTGGGGGAAATTTGATTTGAACATACTAGCATGTGCGCAATACTTGGAATTTCATGTCTATGAAGTTTGTTTGATGAAAATCGATCAAAAACTTGGATTAAAGCGAAAAATTCAGCAAGAAGGAAATTTGGGGATTTCGCAATTTAGGTCAAAATTGGATTTTTGAAAAGTTGAAATTGGTTAAATCAAATTGTATGGACCTATCTACAATGTCATCTTGAGCATGTAGCATTTGATCTCGTGCGAAAATTTCAAGCGGTTTGAGAGAAAACGGAATTTTTCTAAAGATATTGATTTCGGTATGAAAACGTTGCGAGATGAACACCAATATGTTAAAACTTATTGTCTATGCATGGCATTGTGTTTAAAACCTAGGGAATATGTTTCTAAGCATTCCTAAGCATGATTTCTAGCATTGGATACAAGCAAAGCATGGTTTTGTTTGAAATGCAAGCATGAGAAGATGAAAATGGAAGAAAGAATGAGATTTTTACCTTGTTTGTGATGGTTGTGTGTTGTTGTGTTGTTGTTGAAGCACCAAATCACCTCAAGAACACTTGTGAGAACCTTTGGAGACTTTCCCTAGAGCTCTCTCACCTTTGGAAAAAGTTAGAATGAGGTTGGAATGTGGAAATGAGGCTTATAATGCGAATTTTCGCATTCTATCTGCATTGGTCGACTCATTGGTCGACTGGGTCAGTCGACCAATCACTCGACCAATGGTCACAGAGACCTCTTTTGCTGTTGAATTTTTGGAAAATGTGATTTTTGCCTTATGGATTATTGTTTGATGACTATATGGATATATTTAAGCTTGATTTAAGTTTTCAAATCATTTGGACTTGTGGTTTATGTTGAAACTTCGAAATTCGGTATTTTGATGTTCTCGGTTTTGCAGAATGGTTACTCTGAGAAGTGGGCGTGGTGAATCCAGTGGTCAAGGAGGTGGTGAAATACCTCATGGAGGTGGTGAAATACCTCATGGAGGTGGTGAGATACCTAATGTTGATCAGGGTACCCATGAGATACCTGGTGCCCCGAATGTTGGAAGTTTTCGAGATATTGCCAATATTATGGGCAACATGATGCAAAAGACAAGCAGCTCGGTTCAACCAGATGTTGGTGGGTTTCATGACTCGCATAATGAGACCCGAGCTGGTGCTAATGTGAATCCTCATGCCGCAGTCCCGAATGCGGGAGGTTTAGCTGAACTCCTCATACTCGCCTTGATGGAGAGTTTTCCCGAAGATGCAAGTACCCACTTTCACCGGAGTTACCAAGGACCCCTTGTTTCCTAACAAGTGGCTTCGTGAGTTGGAGAAGGCTTTCCGACATCCGCAATGCTCGGAAGCTCGCCAGATTCTGTTTGCTTGAGCATAAGTTGCAACAAGAAGCTGATGCATGGTGGATCTCCACTCGGCCTGTTTTGGAAGGTTTGCATGCAGGAGTTGTAACTTGGGAGTTGTTCAAAGAGGCTTTTTGTATGAATTACTTTCCCGAGGCGGTAAAAGATGCGAAGGAAGCCGAGTTCATGATTCTTACACAAGGATCTCTCGTCCGTGTTGGAGTACCAACAGAAGTTCGAGGAGCTTCATTTCTTTGCTCCAGATTCTCTCAAGGATGACCTCGCCAAAGCAAAGAAGTTCTTCAAAGGACTGCGCCCGCCATTAAAGCTTACCTCACGAGTCCAGCCTATAGTGAGCTATGCTCAAGTGGTGCAGAACTAGAAGAAGTTGGAAGAAACAGAGAAGGAAAGTGCTCGTGTGCAAAAGCCCTGGCAGTCAAGGAATTATGGTTTGGTGGATCGTAATGACCGTCGTTTTGTGAGACCTACACCCTACCCCACTCCTACCTTTCAGCCTAAGAGTGTAGGTCGAACACGGGTTTTCAAAGCAGCCCGGCCGGTTTAGGACAAGATGGCGGAAACCGACCACCAGCAAGTGCAAGTGCAAGTGCAAGTGCAAGGCCTTTTGTTCGAAGCCCTCTGTTGCAGCCACCCCTATTGGATCCAAAGAATCCCGTTTGCTTCTACCGCAAGCAAGCTGGTCATTTCGCTCGTGCTCCGTCCGAGCGGCCCGCCCAAGAGCCTGCCCCCCAATGGTGAAGAGTGCTCCCCGCTCCTCCCTCCGGTAGAGTTTTCAGTATTTCCAAGGCTTGAGCAGGATCCAAGCCATGAAGTGATTACAGGTACATTGTTAGTTGCTTCTATTTCTGCATTTGTCTTATTTGATACGGGTGCATCTCATTTGTTCATGTCATATGCATTCATCAAGAAGACTAACCTAATCCCTGAGAAGTTGTCTAGTTGTTTATTGATTAGTACACCTACTGGTCCTGTTGTGAAACTAGATAAGGGGTTATCTAAATGTCCTGTGTTGATTGGTGAGAAGAACTTGGAAGCCAATTTTGTAATTCTTGACATGAAGGACTTCGATATTATTTTGGGAATCGATTGGTTAACAGCCCACAAAGCTGTGTTCCTTTGTTCCTCAAAGAAGATTCAGTTCCATATTTGTGGAAGTCCGGTCTTGGAATTTCAGGGGGAAAAGAGAAGGGTTTGTAAGAAAGTGCTGTCCGCACTGATGCAAGTCTTTGCCCTAGTGGATGATGCTTCATCTGAAGGCAAGGGTAAAGTGGAGAAAAGAGTCGATGAAGTCAGGGTTGTCTGTGACTTTGTTGATGTCTTCCCTGATGATCTATCGGGAGTGCCTCCAGACAGGGATGTCGAGTTTTTTATTGATCTCGTCCCTGGTGCCGCTCCGGTATCTAAAGCTCCGTATAGGATGGCTCCTACTGAGTTGAAAGAGTTGCAAAATCAGTTGAATGAGCTCATTGATAGAGGTTTTGTACAGCCTAGTGTGTCACCTTGGGGAGCTCCGGTCTTGTTTGTCAAGAAGAAAGACGGTAGTATGCGCTTGTGCATCGACTACCGTGAGTTGAATAAGCTGACTATCAAGAATAGATATCCGCTGCCCGTGAATTGATGATCTCTTCGATCGGTTGAAGGGTGCAGTTGTGTTCTCAAAGATTGACTTAAGGTCCGGATATCACCAATTGAAAGTGAAGTCTAGTGATATCTTCAAGACAACTTTCCGAACGCGGTATGGTCACTACGAGTTTAGAGTCATGCCCTTCGGATTGACCAATGCTCCTGCAGTGTTCATGGACCTCATGAATCGAGTATTTCACGATGTGCTTGATAAGTTTGTGATTGTTTTCATTGATGACATCTTGATCTATTCGAAGAGCGAAGAAGAGCATGCGAGTCATCTAAGCTTCACTTTGCAAAGGTTGCGAGAAAAGAAGTTGTTCACTAAGTTTAGCAAGTGTGATCTCTGGCTTAAGAGAGTGGTATTCCTTGGTCATGTAGTTTCAGCCGAAGGTATTCGTGTCGATCCTGAAAAGGTTCAAGCTGTGGCTGATTGGGAAAGACCGAAGTCAGTAACGGAAATAAGAAGTTTTCTTGGATTGGCGGGTTACTACAGAAGGTTTATTGAGAACTTTTCTCGGTTGGCTGCTCCTATGACTAAGTTGACCAGGAAAGAAGAAAAGTTTGTTTGGTCTGACGCTTGCGAGAAGAATTTCCAAGAGTTGAAAGATAGATTGACAAGTGCCCCGGTTTTGACTATACCTGATAGTTCCGGCGGTATGACAGTTTATACCAATGCGTCAAAGATTGGATTGGGTTGCGTACTGATGCAACATGGCAAGGTCGTAGCCTATGCTTCTCGGCAATTGAAAGATTATAAGCGGAATTACCCCACTCACGATCTAGAACTTGCCGCTGTTGTCTTTGCTTTGAAGATTTGGAGACATTACCTCTACGGTGAGAAGATTGTCATTTTCACGGATCATAAGAGTTTGAAATACTTCTTCACTCAAAAGGAGTTGAACATGAGACAAAGGAGATGGTTGGAACTAGTCTCCGATTATGATTGTGATATTCAAGATCACCCCTGGGAAAGCAAACGTTGTTGCTGATGCTCTTAGTAGGAAGAACCAGAAGAAGACTTTGGATTTGAATGCTTTGAGTTTACCATTGTGGTCTTCTATTGAGAGTTTTGATTTGGAAATTGTCCTTGAGAATTCTGATTTTATTCTTTCTGCCATGACGGCATGATCTGGTCTTAGAGATAAGATTGTTGCTCTGCAGAGTTCCGATCAAGAGCTTTTGATCAAAGTTGAGAAGATTTCTTCGAATCCTGAGTCGGACCCCGACTTTGGTATATCCATGGATGGTGCTTTGTTGTTTAGAGGAAGACTGTGTGTGCCTGCAAACGATGAAAATAAGAAAGAAATATTGAAGGAAGCACACCAGTCAGTCTTTACTATACACCCGGGAAGCACCAAGATGTACAAGGACTTGAAGGAACATTTTTGGTGGATTGGTCTGAAGGCTGATGTTGATGATTTTGTTGCCAAGTGTGAGGCTTGCCAACGTGTGAATGCCGTTCGACAACCTCCATCCGGATTACTTCAACCTCTTCCTATTCCTAGTTGAAGTGGGAGGATATCTCTATGGACTTTGTGACTAGCTTGCCTCGGACAAGTAAAGGCAATGACACTGTGTGGGTGATTGTTGATAGGTTGACCAAATCAGCCCACTTCATTCCTATGAAGATCACTCATACTCGGATAAGCTAGCAAGGCTTTATGTGGATAATGTGGTTCGTCTGCATGGTGTGCGATTGAGTATTGTTTCGGATCGTGATCCTAGGTTCACCTCAAGGTTTTGGAATAGTTTGCAGAAGGCCTCAGGAACCCAATTGAACTTGAGTACAGCTCATCATCCACAATCCCGATGGACAATCCGAGCGGACAATTCGGACATTGGAAGACATGCTCGGATCTTGTGTGGTGGATATGGGTGGTAATTGGGATGAACACCTAGCTTTGGTTGAGTTTGCCTATAACAACGGTTATCAAGCAACAATAGGCATGGCTCCATTCAAGGCTTTGTATGGTAGTACTTGTAGGACACCTTTGTACTTGGATCGAGACAGTGAAAGAAAAGTCTTAGGTCCTGAAATGATTGAAGCTACGAGTGCTATGGTAGATATGATAAGAGAAAGGATTAAGTCCGCCTACCAAGTCAAGACAGAAATCTTATGCTGATAAGAGAAGGACCGATTTGGAATTTCAAGTTGGAGAGAAAGTATTTCTGAAAGTTTCACCAATGAAGGGTGTGATGAGATTCAATGTTAAGGGAAAGCTTAGTTACATTGGACCTTTCGAGATTTTGGAAAAGGTTGGACCTGTTGCGTATCGATTAGCATTACCTCCGCCTCTTGCTGGTGTTCACAATGTGTTTCATATTTCGATGCTCCGAAAATACATAGAGAATCCGGAACACATTTTGCAGCAAGCACCTGAAGGACTTAGTGCTGACTTGACCTACGATGAAGAACCGGCCGAAATCTTGGATAGGAAGGACAAGCAGCTACGGAATCGCACCATCCCTTTGGTGAAGATTCGGTGGAAAAACCATACCCCTGAAGAAGCTTCTTGGGAGAAAGAAGAAGACATGAAGGAGAAGTTTCCTTACCTCTTTGGAAGCACAGGTACGCTTTCAATTTCGAGGACGAAATTTCTTTAAGGGGGGGAGAATGTAAAACCCAGCCCTAACCTTGACCCGGAAACCTTGTTATTTGTAGGTCCTGTGACCCGAAGTAAAGTAAGAAGTCAGCTTTGGGCCATCCCAGTGGAGGACTTGGTGTCTGGCTTTGAATCCATGAAAGTTGATGATGAAGTTCTATTTATGGAAACTGAATCTTGATGAAGATCGGATTAGTTGATGGACTTGGAGTGCTCTCTATCTTGGTTTGAAGGCATTTCTACCTATTAGGTAAGTCACTTGACATGTGTGCAAAACCCCTTTAGGATTGGATTTGATCTGGGTCTTCAATTCCCTGTTTTGGAATTACTGTCTGCATTGGTCGACTGATTGGTCGACTGGACCAGTCGACCAATCCACTCGACCAATGAGTGCTGTTTTTGGCAATTAGGTTTTGCTTGCTCTATTTAAGTCCAATCTCGAGTCTACTTCGTATTTGCTGCCTCCAAACTCTTTGGAACGAACCAAAGACCTCTGCAAGTCATCTCCCTTGCATCCTTGGTGATTTTCTTGACGGATCTTCGTCAAAACTCTTCCTTTTCATCAAAAGGTATGTCTACACTCTCTTCTTCTCCTCCATCTCTGTTTTTCTTTCCTTTTTAAGTTGAGACAGTAGAGGAGATGCTGCATTCTCTGTTGCAAACATCTCTGGACTTGTCTCTCATGATCATCCTAAGGATTAAAGGCTAGAACAATGATCTTAACCATGATCATTGCAAGCTTTTGAAGGAATCATGATCAAACCATGATCTAATCTTTGTTAAACTTCTGATTTGAATTCTGATCTCCTTGGATCTTCTATATTGATCATGTTAGTAGTTAATTGCTGTGTTTTCTTTTCATGATCCATGATCTATCAATCTCTAGTTGTTCTCTTCTACCATACTATGTGTTATTCATGAATCATGATAGTTACATATATGGTAGGTTTTGTTTCCTTATTTAGATTTATGCTTTTAAGCCTATTTCCTTGAAGATCTAAGTATGCTTTTCATGATACCTTTACCTGAAGCAATGATCCCTTCTCCTATTGTTCTTGTCTTTGATTTCTATTTTGAATTCATAAAGATCCATGGTTGATCTAATTATGGTAACTTTTTGTTTCCTAATTTGGATCTTGATGGCTAGATTTGATTAGTGTTTTGAGGTTCCCTATATGTTAGAATACTACTGATGTAGTTTACCCCTTGATTAGTACCCTTTTGAACCACCAAATTCGGATTTCATATCTTAAAACTCTGTTTTTTTTAGGCTACTGTCTGCATTGGTCGACTGATTGGTCGACTGGACCAGTCGACCAATCCACTCGACCAATGAGTACAAAGAACTCCAGAATTGGTCCGTGTTGGATGTTTTGGTATCTTTTCTCTTAGGGATCTTTCCTAATATGTTGTATACACTTGTTTAGGACCTTCTTCTCAAGTTTGCCAAGATCTTACTTGATTTCTTAGGATTCCTTTGCGAGTTATAAAAGGTAAGGATGGTTATTTCCTTAATTACATAGATAGCATGAATCTAGTTTCTATATTTGAATATCATTGATATGTTTCCTTAATTAGATTCTTACAACGATATACTACTGCTGCATAACCTTGATTACAGTAGCATTGCTTAAATTGATTCATGTATGATTTACTTACCAATTATATACAAAGTGATTGTAATTATTGATTTCTTTCCATATATGAAGTTACCATATATGTGATGATCTGAATTGATGCATGTGTATGCTTAAGTATGGTTTGGAAAGGAGAGGTGTCCTTTTGACACTTCTGTCCTTGGACTACTACGGGAATATTATGGGATGTTTCCGGAGATGCCCTATGGACACCTTCCTAAACTGTTGGATGACATATCTAGGATTGTCTAGTAGTGTTTGGCTAGGATGTCCTGTTATGTCAGACCCTAATCGGAGGGGTATTGAGACCGAACGACCCGTGGTAGCAATGGGGATTCATGGGCGCTCAAGACCGGTAACCAACCCGTGAGAGGACAGGAATCACATTGTGGGGGCCATTTATTGGTAGGATTGCATATGGTTAGACTTGGGCTCACGGGCGCTTAAGACCGGTAACCAACCCGTGAGAGGACGTGAGAGCTTCCCATTTACCATATGTGGATGATCAATAGGGTTGATGAGTCCGTAGTCAGGGACTATGAGGACTCTAGTGTGAAGGATACCTGAAAGGATCGTCAGGGACGAGGAATGGACGTATCTGGATCCGACTTGATGTAACTAAGTAGAAGACTTGCATTTGGCTAGGTTTTACCCCGACATGCGCCAAGATTTCTTAGACCAATGGTGATGTGAGAGAGTGGTGACTTAACCCCCAGCCATGGAATGTCCCGAGGGATGCCGGACCCATTACCAACTGATGATGAGTGATTGAGACCTTCCTAAAGAAGTATTCCTGAAGATAGTGTTGATAGAGGTCGTGATCATATTCCTGAAGATCACCCGACTCAAATTTGTCAAGAATTGGCCAACGTCAATCAGAATTTAGGGCAGTTGGCTAAGGGAAGGATAACTGAGGATATTTACTCAGTCATTCGGAAGACCCCCTTTGCCGAGCCAATTGCGGGATATCAGTTTCCCCATAACTTCCGTTTGCCTACCTTTTCTACATTCGATGGCTCCGGAGATCCAACGGCCCACATTGGCTATTATCAGCAGACCATGGCAGTTTCAGGTAATTCTGATGAAATTTTATGCTGGATTTTTGGTTCATCTTTAACTGGAGCAGCACAAAAGTGGTTTTCGAACCTCCCCTCTGGAAGGATCGTAAACTTTGATGAATTGGCGTGCAAATTCATAGGACGATTCCAGGGTGGAATACAGGTCAAGAAAACGGAAGAAACTTTGTTTACTGTAAGACAAGGAAAAAGCGAATCGATCAGAGAGTTTCCGAAAAGATTCAACAAACTAAAAATGGAGATAGAAAATTTGGATGAGCAAGTAGCCAAACTGCTCTATTCACTGGACTCACTAACCGAAAACTCCTAGAGCTATTACTACAGGATATGCCTGCAACTTATGCTGAGTTGGTACAGAGATGCCAGAAGCAGGCCGAAGTCATGGAGATCCTAGATGCGCGCCAAGGGGATAACAAAGTTTCCACTAAGGAACATAAGGCTCCTGAGCAGAAGCAGAAGCCAAAGAAGAATGTCCGCGATTGGGTTGGAAAATCTCAGGCTTGGCGCCAGAGGTCTCCCGGTAAAAGTGAGTATACTCCATTGAATGCTCCTCAGGCTGATATTTTAAATATCATCAAAAGGCGAAATATTTTTAAGTGGCCACCAAAAATTCCTTTGAAGCCTGGAGAGCAGCAGGATCGAGAAAAGTATTGCCGATTCCACAAGGACTATGGTCATTATACAAATGACTGTCGTCATCTGAAAGCAGATATTGAGAGATTAATATCTCAGGGACACTTGTCCAATTTTGTTAGCAGAAGAAGGGAAGAGCCACGTGAGCCAAGCACAGCTGCCCCTAAAAGGGATCGTTCGGTTAGTTCAGAACGATCAAGGGAGGCTCCGAAGTCTTAGAAGGGCAAGGAGGTGATTGAAGCTACTTGGTCACCGATCCTTACCATTTTCAGAGGACCAGAGCCCGAATCACTCCGAAGTTTGAAAACAAAATCCAAATTTGTCGGAACCGGAGAGACGTAGAAGCGGAAGAAGCCAAACGGTGAGGATTCTATCACCTTTGGCGAGGAGGATGAAAGAGGCATTTGTCTACCTCATGATGATGCCATAGTCATCAAGGTAGAGATTGCACGCCGAGAAGTGCATAAAGTTTTGGTTGATACAGGGTCTGCCGCTGACTTAATTTCTTATGAAGTGTATCAAAAGTTGAAGGTGGATGAGGACTTGATGGATCCTTCATCCACACATCTATATGGTTTTGTAGGATCATCTGCGGTGGCGGAAGGATCTGTCCAGTTAGACTTATCTATTGGAAGTTTTCCTAAGGAAACAACCGTCCGAATCAATTTTTTGGTGGTTCGGGAACTGCCAACTTATAATGTTATCCTCGGGCGACCATCTTTATCCAAGATAGGTGCTATTGTTTCGACAAAACATCTGAAGATAAAATTCCCGACTGATATGGGAATTGGTCAAGTTTCCTCTGACCAGAGGATCTCTCGGCAATGTTATGTTGCCTATTTAAAAGACAAGGAGGGCCCGAGGAAGGTGACTGCCCTACCTATAGAAGTTCGAGATGATCGGGAAGAGGCAGAAATGCAAAGGCCCGAACCAGTGGAAAAGCTGGAATAAATCCAACTGTGTAACGAGGATAAGAAAAAAACTACTTACATCGAGTCTGAACAGCTGGAGGATTTCAAAGGTGAGTTGAAGTTATTTCTTCAACAGAATAATGATGTATTCGCATGGTCTGCTGAGGACATGCCAGGAATCGACCGGGCTGTCGCAGAGCACAAACTCTAGATAGATCCGAAGGTGAAACCAGTGATACAGAAAAGGAGAAATTTCTCCATTGAAAAGTATGAAGCCATTCGGGGCGAAGTTGAAAAACTGAAGAATTCTGGTTTCATAGAACCAATTGAATGCCCAACTTGGTTAGCTAACGTGGTAATGGTAAAAAAGGCGAATGGGAAGTGGAGGATGTGTACAGACTACACAGATCTCAACAAGGCTTGCCCTAAAGATTGTTATCCATTACCTCGGATTGACCTCTTGATAGATGCGACTGCAGGATATGAAACTCTAAGTTTCATGGATGCCTACTCAAGGTATAATCAGATCCTTATGAATAAGGAAGATGAGAAGTTCACGGCTTTCATGATTGATCGTGAAAGCTACTATTACAAAGTCATGCCATTTGGCCTGAAGAATGCAGGAGCTACATATCAAAGGGCCGTCAACAAGATTTTCAAAGATTTGATAGGGAAGAATGTTGAAGCTTATGTTGACGACATGCTTGTGAAGAGCTTTACAAAAGCAAATCATATTGCAGATTTAACTGAGGTATTCTCAGTACTGCGAAAATATCAAATGAAGCCGAATCCAGAAAAGTGCGCCTTTGGAGTTTCTTCAGGCAAATTTTTGGGCTTCATGGTGTCACAGAGAGGTATTGAGGCTAATCCTGCCAAAATACAGGCTCTGGTTGACATGGAGGCTCCCAAAATTGTTCGTGATGTGCAGTGCTTAACAGGGAGAGTTGCTGCTTTGAATCGTTTCATCTCCAAGTCTGGAGAAATGTGTTTGCCATTCTTCAAGGCACTCAAAGATTTAAGGGGCAGGAAGGAAGCAAAATGGACCGAAGAATGCCAGAAAGCTTTCGAGGAGTTAAAAGAAGCACTCGGACAACCGCCGATCTTGTCCCGACCAGAGAAGGGGGAAATATTACAGCTATATCTAGCGACGTCCCTTTTAGCGGTCAGTGCAGTACTTGTTTGTGAGAAAGATAAAAAACAGTGGTTTATTTACTATGTGAGCCACACATTGCTAGATGTGGAGACACAATATTCGCAGATTGAGAAGCAAGGCTCTGGCTCTCATGATGGCCGCCAGGAAGCTAAGGCCATACTTCCAGGCTCATCCAATTGAGGTATTTACAACTTTTCCTCTTAGTAAAGTTCTTAATAAACCTGATTTATCTGGAAGGATGGTGTCCTGGTCGGTTGAACTCAACGAGTTCCAAGTGAGCTTTAAGCCCAGAACTGCAATCAAAGCTCAGGCGCTAGCTGATTTTGTAGTAGAAACTACTGCACCAGTGGAGTCCACCATTGAAGATCCCATTATACCAACCACTTGGGAGGTATATGTGGATGGTTCGAGTAATAAAGATGGAGCAAGAGCTGGAATTCTATTGAAAAGTCCAATTCCAGCAGGATTTATTATTCGATATGCTTTGAGATTTGCATTCGAAGCAAGTAATAACGAAGCAGAATATGAAGCTCTGATAGCTGGACTTCGGTTGTCAAAAGCATTGTCTATTGCAGATGTTACTATTTATAGTGACTCTCAACTTATAGTCAACCAAGTCCAGGGGGAGTATGGTATTAAAAAACCACGCTTGCAGAAATATCAAGAGATAGTGCAAGCATTTCAAAAGCAATTTCGGAATTTGAAGATATCTCAGATTCCGAGGACTGAAAATACAGTGGCAGATGAGCTATCCCGATTAGCCAATGCCAAAGAAAAAAATCTAGACCCTTCGGTCTACAGTGAAGAGATAACATTTCCAAGTTATCATGAGAAAGAAATTTCTTATATTGAAGCAGAACGTTGCTGGATGGATCTGATAATCGAGTATATGAGAGATGACAAATTACCTGAAGATCCTAAAGAGGCAAGATTGATCAAGATACGATCGGCGAGATTTGTCATTCAGAATGGGAGACTATACAAAAGATCTTATTTTGGACCCCTTATGAGATGTATAGATCCCGAAGGAGCAAAATCAGCTTTGGCTGAGGTTCATGAAGGAATTTGTGGAGCTCACATGGGTGGACGAGCCCTGGCACACAAAATTCTAAGACTTGGGTTATATTGGCCTAAGATCTAAGAGACTGCTATGGAATATGTTCGTCGATGTGGCAACTGTCAAATTCATGCTACAGTATCAAAGCGCCCAGCGGAAACCATGACTTCAATTCTAGATCCCATTCCCTTTGCGATGTGGGGAATTGATATCATGGGCAAATTCACCAAGGCGTCAGGCGGACGACAATATCTGATATTAGCAATTGATTACTTCACAAAATGGGTTGAAGCCAGCACCCTGGCAACAATTACTGAGAAAAAAGTGGAGAAATTCGTGCTTGAGTCAATCATATATCGCTTTGGGATTCCAAAGATTATCGTCACTGACCATGGTACTCAGTTCGACTGTCCGCAATTTGAGCAATTTTGCGGAACATATATGATCGAGCATCGTATGTCCTCAGTGGCATACCCCCAGAGCAATGGACAAGTAGAGGTTACTAACCGAACACTACTGGAAGGGATAAAGACAAGACTCGAAGCTGATAAGGCTTCTTGGGTCGAAGAACTTCATAATGTACTGTGGGCCTATAGAACTACGGTTCGAACACCCACAGGAGAAACTCCATTCAGGTTCGCATATGGGTCCGAAGCATTGGCACCGGTGGAGATAATGGCGGGGACATTACAGGATCGAGAATTCAAGGAAAAAGCAAACGAGCAAGGACTGCTTGATAGTCTTGATTTGTTGGACGAAGTTCTGGCAAAGGCAATAGCACGAACTCAACATTATCAAAGAAGGATAGCGTCTCACTATAATACTCGAGTGAAGAATCGTCGGTACTTAGCTGGAGATTTGGTGTTGAGAAACACCTTAGCTTCAGACCCACGCCACCAAAGAAAATTGGACCCTTCCTGGGAAGGACCTTATATGGTTGTAAAACCAGTCGGTTCAGGAGCTTACAGACTGAAGAACATCAACTCCCAAAAAGAGTTGGATCGTTCTTGGAATGCCAGGCATCTCAAAAAATTTTATCCTTGATGATGATTACAATTTTGTTCGTGATGTAAACATTTTCAACTCAATCAATGCAATTATTGGCTTTCAACAAATTATCTTTTGATTGGGGGGCATCATACACCACATTCAAGAACAAGATCCAACTATAAGGCATTGAATGAAAGTCTGTGTGGCTCCTTCAACACTTATGGAATTCTTTTTTCGGAATTTCTTAAGTCAAGGCATCGGATGAAAATCTGAGTGAGTTCCTTCCGCAAGGCGTCGGTTTGAAACCCGAGTAAGTTCCTTCAAGACTTATTGAATTTTCAAATTATACTTAAGTTAAGGCATCGGTTTAAAACCCGAGTGAGTTCCTTCTACAAGGCATCAGTTTAAAATCCGAGTGACTTCCTTCTCAGACTTATTGTATTTCTCCGGAAATCCTTAAGTAAAGGCATCGGTTTAAAACCCGAGTGAGTTCCTTCTCAGACTTACTGTATTTCTCCGGAAATCTTTAAGTAGAGGCATTGTTCTAAACAACTAAGACCTAGTGCAACAATGATTCAAATGACTAGCAAAGTTCAAGATGAAGTTAACTTCTTATTTCTTCAAAAGACCAAAAGAGGCCAGTCTTAATATCAAAACATAAGATTACAAGAGCTGGATACAATCTTCGGTCAAAAAAGAAAGTCATCATCGATGATCATTAAGAAGTCATACAAGATCGGCACAACTTTTCTAGAACAAACACATGAGTCAACCATTGGTATGGATTCAAGGAAAAGAAGAGGAGAAATGAGGATTACAAAAAACATTTCAGTATGTATAAAATCCTCTGCAATTTCATACTCTTTGTCCAGCTTGTCTAGGAGAAGTATGGTCCTCGACCACACTTGCATTCAAGGCAAGCTCGTCATAATTGACTCCTTCCAGGGGAGAATAAACAGGAGAATCTTCCAGATAATGCATAATATCTGGATCAGAGGCGGAGGATCAATCTTATTTTTGGTCCAGTCAGGAGGAGGAAGGCCCAGGTTGGTAAATACTTCAGGATGGCAAACAGCACTCTAGGGAGTCGTATCAAAATGAGGATCCTTCCTTAGTATTGATTCCCATGCTTCGTTCTCACCATCCCGGTACGCCTGCAAGTTATAAGCATTCAGCATATCAACAAAGGGCTTACTGTGTAAATACTTGAAGAAGCAGGCTTTGCGAACATCAGTTGGAAGGGATTCGGGCAAAGGAACGACAGCTTGCCTTTGAGGTAACGTTTCAGATCCTTTGGCTCCTGACTTTCCAACTCCTTGCTCCAGTTGCCGAATCTTCTCCTTGGCATCATCTAAGTCTGACCGAAGACGATCAATCACCGAATTCTTTTCTCCTGCAACCTCCCAAGCTAGTTTCCTAAGGCGAGCAATCTCAGCATCTTTAGCTTCAGAGATTTCCCAAAGCCTGGAAACTTCATTGCTCAACCTATTGAGCCTAGAGGCTGCTTCCACTTGGTTGTGGAAGTTACCAGTAAGACTCCTGCAAACAACTTCCGAGTTAAAAAGGAGCAGAAGAGTAATATTCAGAATCGAAAGATAATGAAGAAAGACTTACATCACCATTCACTTCATAAAGACATCGTCTCGAAGTTTGGAAAGAACTGCACTCTCAGAATTCATTCGAGCAGCAGTGCACCATTCCAACGCTTTGTCAAACTCGTTTGACACTAATTTGGGTGAAGGATGAGAAGGATGAGCTACATCACTTGCCAACCAACGACGCTTCCTGGTGGCAAAATCCTCCGACTCCAAAGGAGAGAAAGAGGATGCCAAGCAAGCACTAGAATTGGAAATAGGAGCAGTACCTGCAGGAACTGCACCGTCATCAGACGCCAACATAGTTTCCTCAGATGCCCGAAGAGTCTCCTTCAGGGGTGCACGAACGGTCTCTGCGGCAGTGGCGTCAGCAGCACCGTCAACAGTGGAGTGATCAAGATCTTTCTGGGAAGCACAAGCGATCACTTCGAGGGCGAGGGCGTAGGGGCGGCATCAATAGAAACTGTGGGAATCTGACTTGAACATTCACCAACAGCATTCGCCTTACGCTTGGAGGATTCACTAGCTGAAACCACCTCACTGGCCCTAACCACAGCCGACGGAACGATTTTCTTACAAGATTTCGCCCTGATAAAGTTCGGATCGATTCTGGGAGCCACTGTATACACAGAAAAAGTTGTATCAGTACAAAAGCCCAACAACAACAGCAACAAGGGAAAACCCTAGTTTTCTGTCAAATATGAAAACCCGTTTAACTAAACCCCAAGTAATACTACTGTGCAGTTTACTCAGGGGGAAGGAGAAAGAGATGAGTAATCAAAAAACTCACTTGTTCAGAAGTTGATAGAGTTATTGTTGGAATACGAGGAATACGGAAGCAAGCAGCAGGACGGAATGTCGCTTTAGCAAATCTAACTTACAGATAGCAGGATAGATGGAGAGTACCCACGAAGGCTTTAAATAGCCTCAGGTATTGAGACGACGGTTGAGAGCCAAAGGCAACCAATGGGCCAGATCGAAAAGACGCTTCGAAATCCACAACATGCAAGATCAACGGTCAAAAGGAGGCCACGTAGAAACGAGCACCTGATGCGAGAATACCTCCAACCGTCGCACCGCCATTGTGATAATGGATGTATTATCGATTCATTGGAAACAGTGAATGGTATACTAAGGCAAGGAAACGTTTGGACTTCGCGGATACCAAAAGGGAAACATGTGGACTTTGCAGTAAATAAAGGAGTGGGGAAGATTAATGCATCTTTCCGAAACGTATCTTCATAATATCTTTACAAGATTATCATTCGTCGAAGAATGTGAAGTTAAGTGATAAGTTTTATCATTTATATTTTGATATTCAAGACAAGATTTCGATAGGAGATGAGGAAATAGTAAGGCCAACATGAAAAAGAAGTGTTTATTCATTAGCAAGGAGGTCAATCTTTACAAAAAAAAAAAAAAAAAAAAAGATAACTCCCTAAGCCTCTTCTTCATTGTTGCCCGAGGAGCCCTGGGCAGGGGGACTTTTCTCAGGATCCTGAGAAGAGCCTTCCTCAAGATTGACGTTGTCAGAACCCTTTTCAGCAGCAGCTTCTGACTCGGCTTGAGACTTTTCCTCTGGAAGCGCCGGCTCGTCAGCAAGATATGCTTCATATTGTGGGTCGGCTGGAAAAGGATCATCTTCTTCCTGAGCCCAGTCTGGGAGATCCATGCCTAATTTCCCGAAGACCTCTTTATGGCACACCTCACGAAAGGGAGCAGTATCGAAGGAAGGGATTGATGCGAGAATTCGCTCCCAAACGTCATTCTGCCCCAAGCGATAAGCTTGGATGTTGTAGGCACCCAGCAATTGGGAGAAATGTACGTTGTTCAGGTACTTCTGAACACAATCTTTCCAGAAGCTCTGGCTTGATGTGCTTGGGCTTGCTAGGAACCGCCCACTTCAGATATCTTTCGTTCTCCGCTTTCCGAAATTCCCACAACAACGTGGCGGCTTCTCTCCGCTTCTTGGCCTCGCGCTCGGCAGCAACAGCACGAGCCTTTAAAGAATTAAGGGCCTCCTTGAGGGAGTTCACTTCTTCCTCGTGCTTTCTTTGCAGTTCCTCGGCAGCTGCAATAAGCCGGTCTATCTCAGAATTGGCTTTGGCCAAATTCTCTTCACAGGTTTGCAGCAAGGAGCTGTTGCGGCCAACCCGGCTCAATGCTTCCATGTGTTGATAGAAGCTCAACACAACGATTCTGGGAAGGCAGAAATTATCAGAAGAAGTCATAAGAAATTATGAAAAAATAAGTAAGCAAGAAGACCGATACCTTGTGGATTGACTAACAAGGGCAACGTCGTCCAGGGTTTCAAATTCCTGGCAATCAGAAGGAATAAGACTGAGGGAGCTCCACTCTGCAGCTTTCTCAGGGTCTTGTATCACCCTGTCGGTCAACTTCAGGGTCCACTGGGGGGTGAAGACCTCCTCACAATCCGCAGAATTTTTGGATTTTTTATGGGAGGAAGCATCAACTATATCATGCCTCCTTTTGGTTCTAACGGAGGAGGAGACATTAGACCTCTCCACCATCGGCTTTTTCCCTTTACCCGAAGCATCAGCCACGGGCCTGATATTCCTGATACCCCTGTAAGAGGGGTCGGGAGAGGGAACAGAAGCCTCTTGATCAACGGTCAAGGCTCTAGGCGATCGTTGCTCGGCTGTCACAATGGCCCTAGCGGCCTTCACTCGCAGGTTCTCAGGGTTCATTCTTGGAGGCACTGCAAAGAAGAGCAAGGGTCAGAATTAAAGATGTATCACTTCAGTAAAATTCAAAGATGATGGTTAGAAGCTCACAATGAGCGAAGCCCCAGTACTGAAGAATGGAGTTATACTCCACCTCAAGTCCATGTATCTCTTGATACCATGGAATGGATTTGATTTTCCTGATGGCCACCTCGTCTTTTTTGGATAAGGGAAGGCCCCGGTTATTCTCAGAAGAAGAAGTACACCGCCTCCAGACGGTCGGGAAGTTAAGATCTGATGGAGGCGCTCGATAGAAAAAGTATCATTCGCGCCATCTTTTGTGGTTAGAAGGGCAAGTTCCTTTGACAAGGATGCTACCCCTCCAATCAAGTTCAGCCTTATTGCGTTTGGACAGAAAAACCCAGCCGGGAGGATGGGAGATGGAAAGAGCATGAAAATGCACAAAGAGAGGAAGAGATGGTGTAATGCCAAGTTCAAAACAGAAACCTAAGAAGCCGACGATGAGACGCCAGCTATTGGGAAGTAGCAATTTAGGACAAATGTCCCAGTGATTCAGAACGGCTGAGAACAAAGGATTAAAAAAGGGAAAGCGAACCCCGCTTTCTAGTGCATCTATATACAGAGAAAACTCACCCGAAAGGGTTGAATCAACCCTCTCATCAGGATGGGGAGCCCTAACCTGATAAGAGGAGGGAAAATTGAAATCTTGGATTGCTGAAAGGAGGGTTTCCTCCTTGAAAATGGAGGGGACAGAGCCAGGTCCGCCATCAGACCTGGAAGTTTGAGGCTGCCTAGAAGACTCGGCAATTACCCTAGGAGTCTTGGAAGATCCAGACTCAGGAGGGACAAAAGGAGTTTTGGTTTTTCTCTCCAAAGTTTTTTGAGAAACTTTAGCAAATTCGCGCCAGAGGACAGTTAGGGTTTTATTATCACTATCCGACTGTTCGAAAGAAGGGGAAGCAAAAGCTTCGTTACCACTACTATTACTAACACTGGGTACCAGAGAAACCCTATTATCCGCCATTACTTGTTTCAGTAAGGTACAAAAAGAAAAAGACCAGTAAACTTACTGATTCAGTGAGGCAAAAGGTCGAGAGCAAGAAGGCATGAAGCAGATGACGAAGGTTCAAATTCCAAACAAGAAGAATGAAACCTACGAAGACAATGAACCGCTTTTAAAACACCCGCACGAATGTTCGGGAATCTGAACGATCGAGATTGATTCAAAATCGACGATCGAGATTGGAAGACGTTTTGAAAGTTTGAATTCACGAATCCGAAACAAGCGTTCAGAAACCGTCTCTTGGGTTACGTGAGCCACGACAGATGAACTGCAAGGAGACACGTGGCATTACCCTCACAACGCTCGAGGAAAAGTGACCACCGCATTAAATGTGATATGACATTTAATGGAACACGCAGAGTGTGAAACCCAGCCCTAACCTTGACCCGGAAACCTTGTTATTTGTAGGTCCGATGACCCGAAGTAAAGTAAGAAGTCAGCTTTGGGCCATCCCAGTAGAGGACTTGGTGTCTGGCTTTGAATCCATGAAGGTTGATGATGAGGTGCTATTTATGGAAACAGAATCCTGATGAAGATCTAATTAGTTGATGGACTTGGAGTGATCTCTATCTTGGTTTGAAGGCATTTCTACCTACTAGGTAAGTCACTTGACTTGTGTGCAAAACCCCTTTAGGTTTGGATTTGATCCGGGCCTTCAATTCCCTGTTTTGGCCTTGTGTCTCGCATTGGTCGACCGATTGGTCGACCGGGCCGATCGACCAATCCACTCGACCAATGGGTGCTTGTCTTTGGCAATTAGGTTGATTCTTGCTCTATTTAAGCCTAACCTCGAGTCCACTTCGTATTTGCTGCCTCCAAACCCTCTCGGAACGAACCAAAGACCTCTGCAAGTCATCTCTCTTGCATCCTTGGAGTTTTCTTGGCGGATCTTCGTCGGAACTCTTCTTTTTGCATCAAAAGGTATGTCTACTCTCTCTTCTTCTCCTACATCTTTGTTTTTCTTTCCTTTTTGAGTTGAGACAGTAGAAGAGATGCTGCATCCTCTGTTGTTGCAAACATCTCCGAACATGTTCTCATGATCATCCTAAGGATTAAAGGCTAGAACAATGATCTTAACCATGATCATTGCAAGCTTTTGAAGGATTCATGATCAAACCATGATTTAATCTCTGTTAATTTCCTAATCTGAATTCTGATCTCTTTGGATCTTCTTTCATTGATCATGTTAGTGGTTAATGGTTGTGTTTTCTTTCTATGATCCATAATCCATAGAATTCTAGTTGTTCTCTTCTACCTTACTATGTGTTCTTCATGATGCATGATAGTACATATATGGTAGGTTTTATTTCCTTATTTAGATTTATGCTTCTAAGCCTTATACCATGAAGACCTATGCATGTTTTCATGTTTTCATTACCAAAAGCAATGATCCATCTTCCTATTGTTCTTGTCCTTGTTTTCTATTTCAAACTTCATCAAGATCCATGTTTGATTTATTTATGGTAACTTTTTGTTTCCTAATTTGGGTCTTGATACCTTGATTTGATTAGTGTTTTGAGGTCCCCTATATGCTAGAATACTACTGATGTAGTCTACCCCTTGATTAGTATCCTCTTGAACCACCAAATTCGGATTTCATATCTCAAAACTCTGATTTTCTAAGCTTATCGTCCGCATTGGTCGACTGATTGGTCGACTGGACCACTCGACCAATCCACTCGACCAATGAGTACAGCAACTCCAGAATTGGTCTGTTTCGGATGTTTTGCTATATTTTCTGTTAGGGATCTTTCCTAATATGTTGTATATACTTGTTTAGGACCTTCTTCTCAAGTTTGCCAAGATCTTACTTGATTTCTTAGGATTCTTTGCGAGTTATAAAAGGTAAGGATGGTTATTTCCTTAATTACATAGATAGCATGAATCTAGTTTCTATATTTGAATATCATTAATATGTTTCCTAAATTAGATTCTTACAATGATATACTACTGTTGCATAACTTTGATTACAGTAGCATTACTTATTCATGTTGAATTGATTCATGTATGATTTACTTACCAATGTTATACAAATGTTTGTAAATATTGATTTCTTTCCATATATGGAGTTACCATATATGTGATGATATGAATTGATGCATGTGTATGCCTACGTATGGTTAGGGAAGGAGAGGTGTCCTTTTGACATTTCTGTCCTTGGACTACTACGGGAATATTATGGGATGTTTCCGGAGATGCCCTCTGGACACCTTCCTAAACTGTTGGATGACATATCTAGGATTGTCTAGTAGTGTTTGGCTAGGATGTCCTGTTATGTCGACCCTAATCGGAGGGGTATTGAGACCGAACGACCCGTGGTAGCAATGGGGATTCATGGGCGCTCAAGACCGGTAACCAACCCGTGAGAGGACAGGAATCACATTGTGGGGGCCATTTATTGGTAGGGTTGCATATGGTTAGACTTGGGCTCACGGGCGCTTAAGACCGGTAACCAACCCGTGAGAGGACGTGAGAGCTTCCCGTTTACCATATGTGGATGATCAATAGGGTTGGTGAGTCCGTAGTCAGGGACTATGAGGACTCTAGTGTGAAGGATACCGGAAAGGATCGTCAGGGACGAGGAATGGAAGTATCTGGATCCGACTTGATGTAACCAAGTAGAAGACTTGCATTTGGCTAGGTATTACCCTGACATGCGCCGGTACTTATACCAAATGGTTGTGAGAGAGTGTGTTGACTTAACCCCCTGCCAAGGTTTGTCCTGAGGGATGAAGGACCCATTACCAATCGGCTGCTCAAGACCGGTGAAATGATCCGTGAGAGAATCCAAGATATCTTAGATGGTTGAGGATGTGAGTGGACTTCCTAAAGAAGTACGGTGTTATGACTTAAAGCATGTCTGCCAATAGAGACCAGCATACATAGAGTTAGAATCATTCATTCATTGGTTGTCTCATATCATATTGCATTATGTTTGTTCTGGAATTCTGCCATATATGTTATTATGGATTTTAACTGCCTTACTGAGTTTCTTTGAAACTCATTCCTTTATTGTACAATGTTGTTAGACTATCCTGCAGTCTTGAGTACTATGACGGTCCCTATGAGGAAGCGCAAGGCGAAGAGGCATATCTCCAGGAAGGTGATTGCGGTTACCACAATTACTCTGAAGATTCCGCGGGTGGTTATGCTCCGTACAATGCTTAGTCCGACCATTGAGTGGAAGCGTCCTTGTGCTATTTATGAGATCTACACCTACAAGGATGTCGTCTACAAAGTGGAGAATAATTTAGTTACCCAATGTACTTGCTACTGGGATTAGCTTTTATCTAGTTTATTCTTTCGAGCTACTTTTCCGCTGGATGTAAAGAGGGATTTTTGCCTCACTTTACTTATCTGTTGACACTCTGATTATATATTTAGTATTCCGTTTCGTTTACGATTCATTCTTTCTTTATTGGATCTATGATTTATCTTCCGCACTCTTGTTATGGTTGTTCATGATTATGTTATTGCTTATGTGGGAGGTTGATCACTCGATACCTGATCTTCGGGCTGTGGATCACACTCTCGGGTATGCCAGATAGGGTACCGGGCCGGGAGGGCGTGATGATTGGTATCGAGCCCAAGGTTCGAGGAGATCCTAACCACAAAAGGCAACAACTGAACATTCCTGAGTCATTGATCTGAAGTGACTCTTCTACTCTTAGAAGTGAATAATAGAACACCTGAATTAGAAACTTGAACTTTGAGGCATAACAGAACATTTCTGAATAACATACCATAATTATACTTGAACAAATGACACTAATGCAAGGAAAAGAAAAGTGCATAACATACAATAAATAAAGAGAAACAAAATGAACTTCATTAATTTCAAAGGTTTTACAATGATTACATCTGAAAAGCATAAATGGAAAATCCTAAGGTACAGTCTATCTAGGTGATCTACTCTGATCTCTATATGCTCGAACTCCTCTCGCTAGCCGAGTCACCCGATGCTCTATCCTCGTCTCGTCGAGACTCCATCCTCTCGTACATCTGCTCTCGTCCCGACCTCCATCCTCTCTAGCATGGAAGTCATCGATCTCATCTGTGCACCAAGATCTGAAGTCTCCGGAACCGCATGTGAAGGGCCACCCGCCTCGAAATGTGATGAAGGAAACTCGTGATGCACAGAGCTCGGCCTCGCGCATATCTCAGTATCATCTTCGGCCTGATCATCACTATCGGGACCGATATCCTCTCCTCCATCCTCGGATCCCTCATCCTCATCCTCCGATTCATCATCATCCTCACCCTCTGGACCAGGAGATCTCTCTAACCGATGTAGTCTCATCCGTCGAATGGTCCGAGTCCCAATGGGGTATCCCCGTGATCTAGTGTCCATCGGAGTATCCTCGAAACTCACCCCGAAATGCCTGAAGATCAAAGTCGAAGCCTCCCATAGCAAAGGTTCCGCATGCTAGGCCGCGAGAACTAAGTCCAAGCATGACCTGCTGAATGATGTAGGAAAGATCGATCTCGAAGCCCATGTAGATGCGGTAAATGACCAAGGCCTCCATCACCGTGACCCGATGGTGATGTCCGGCTTTCGGCATGATGTTTCGGCCGACTATGCGACCAATAATACGTGCGAGAACCCGTCATCCGTCCGCTAGTCCACGGTGTGAAGCATCGGCGGCTATCCCATAGCGTAGAGCATATCTCGCGAAGCTCGTACGGCATCGGATGGCTGTCCGGTGCTCCGCTCCGGCGGTATCCACACACACCGATGTGGGTAGTAAGGGACTGCGGGATCTCAGCCCGGTGTCCGGGTGGAGAAGCGAATCCGAGTCCGGTGGACCCCGCTCCCGAGGACAAGTCCGAGTGGATGTCCCCGGCCCCGAGCCTCCTCTCGTGTAAGTAAGGTTGCTTTGAAGAACAACCTCACTAGCTCCGGGTATACCGGCAAATCCTCGGTGAAGAGGTGAGTCCACTGTAAGGTGTCGAACCTCTGCCGGATCCTGAAGGCTCTGAGCTGGCGTAAGTGAAGTAGACGCCCCATCTCGATGTTACAATAGCTGAAGTAGGCCTCGTACGCAAACTCGGCTCGAGGTGTGTCAAATAGGTCCGGTCTCCTAACCTCCTCTCTCGGGCTCGAAAGGAACCCGACCTCGCCCCCGAGAGCACCTACGATGCGACCTCTACCTCTACCTCCTCCTCGTCCTCCCCTCTGCATGATGTATCTGTGAAAGAGACAAGAGACAATTCCAATTAGTGCTATACAAGATTTTAGCCAAAAGGGTATTTTCGTAATTTTTCGGAAAATTTCAAATTTGGGGGAAATTTGATTTGAACATACTAGCATGTGCACAATACTTGGAATTTCATGTCTATGAAGTTGTTTTGATGAAAATCGATCGAAAACTTGGATTAAAGCGAAAAATTCAGCAAGAAGAAATTTGGGGATTTTGCAATTTAGGTCAAAATTGGATTTTTGAAAAGTTGAAATTGGTTAAATCAAATTGTATGGACCTATCTACAATGTCATCTTGAGCATGTAGCATTTGATCTCGTGCGAAAATTTCAAGCGGTTTGAGAGAAAACGAAATTTTTCTAAAGATATCGATTTCGGTATAAAACCTTGCGAGATGAGCACCAAATGTGTTAAAACTTGTTGTCTATGCATGTCATTGTGTTTAAAACCTAGGGAATATGTTTCTAAGCATTCCTAAGCATGATTTCTAGCATTGGATACAAGTAAAGCATGGTTTTATTGAAATGCAAGCATGAGAAGATGAAAATGGAAGAAAGAATGAGAGATTTACCTTGTTTATGAAGATGGTGTGTTGTGGTGTTGTTGTTGAAGCACTAAATCACCTCAAGAACACTTGTGGGAACTCTTGGATATTTTCCCTAGAGCTCTCTCACCTTTGGAAGAAGTTAGAATGAGGTTGGAATGTGGAAATGAGGCTTATAATGCGAATTTTCGTATTCTGTCTTCATTGGTCGACTGATTGGTCGACTGGGTCACTCGACCAACCACTCGACCAATGGTCACAGTGACCTCATTTGCTGTTGAATTTTTGGAAAATGTGATTTTTGCCTTATGGAATATTGTTTGATGACTATATGGATATATTTGAGCATGATTTAAGTTTTCAAATCATTTGGTCAAGTGGATTTTTGATGATTTTAAGTAAAGAGTGGAAGCAAGTTGTTGATGATGTTCTTGGATATCTTGCTTCTGATTTGGAAACCAAGGTGACACACTAGGTGGGAAAAGTTAAGGAAGAGAAGGGAGTTTCACCTTGGGGAGCTCCGGTCTTGTTCATCAAGAAGAAAGACGGTAGTATGCGTTTGTGCATCGACTACCGTGAGTTGAATAAGTTGACTATCAAGAATAGATATCCGCTGCCCGGGAATCGATGATCTCTTCGATCAGTTGAAGGTGTGCAGTTGTGTTCTCAAAGATTGACTTAAGGTCCGGATATCACCAATTGAAAGTGAAGTCTAGTGATATCTTCAAGACAGCTTTCCGAACGCGGTATGGTCACTACGAGTTTAGAGTCATGCCTTTCGGATTGACCAATGCTCCTGCGGTGTTCATGGACCTCATGAACCGAGTATTTCATGATGTGCTTGATAAGTTTGTGATTGTTTTCATTGATGACATCTTGATCTATTCGAAGAGCGAAGAAGAGCATGCGAGTCATCTAAGTTTCACTTTGCAAAGGTTGCGAGAAAAGAAGTTGTTTGCTAAGTTTAGCAAGTGTGATTTCTGGCTTAAGAGAGTGGTTTTCCTTGGTCATGTAGTTTCAGCCGAAGGTATTCGTGTCGATCCTGAAAAGGTCCAAGCTGTGGCTGATTGGGAGAGACCGAAGTCAGTAACGGAAATAAGAAGTTTTCTTGGATTGGCGGGTTACTACCGAAGGTTTATTGAGAACTTTTCTCGGTTGGCTGCTCCTATGACTAAGTTGACCAGGAAAGAAGAGAAGTTTGTTTGGTCCGACGCTTTGTGAGAAGAATTTCCAAGAGTTGAAGGATAGATTGACAAGTGCCCCGGTTTTGACTATACCTGATAGTTCCGGTGGTATGACAGTTTATACCGATGCGTCAAAGATTGGTTTGGGTTGTGTACTGATGCAACATGGCAAGGTCGTAGCCTATGCTTCTCAGCAATTGAAGGATTATGAGCGGAATTACCCCACTCACGATCTAGAACTTGCCGCCGTTGTCTTTGCTTTGAAGATTTGGAGACATTATCTTTACGGTGAGAAGATTGCCATTTTCACGGATCATAAGAGTTTGAAATACTTCTTTACCCAAAAGGAGTTGAACATGAGACAAAGGAGATGGTTGGAACTCGTCTCCGATTATGATTGTGATATTCAGTATCATCCTGGGAAAGCAAATGTTGTTGCTGATGCTCTTAGTAGGAAGAACCAGAAGAAGACTTTGGATTTGAATGCTTTGAGTTTACCATTGTGGTCTTCTATTGAGAGTTTTGATTTGGAAATCGTTCCTGAGAATTCTGATTTTATTCTTTCGCCATGACGGCAAGATCTGGTCTTAGAGATAAGATTGTTGCTCTGCAGAGTTCGATCAAGAGTTTTTGACCAAAGTTGAGAAGATTTCTTCGAATCTCGAGTCGGACCCCGACTTTGGTATATCCATGGATGGTGCTTTGTTGTTTAGAGGAAGACTGTGTGTGCACATGCAAACGATGAAGTTAAGAAAGAAATATTGAAGGAAGCACACCGGTCGGTCTTTCTTCAGTACACCCGGGAAGCACCAAGATGTACAAGGACTTGAAGGAACATTTTTGGTGGATTGGTCTAAAGGCGGATGTTGACGATTTTGTTGCCAAGTGTGAGACTTGCCAACGTGTGAAAGCCGTTCGACAACCTCCATCCGGATTACTTCAACCCCTTCCTATTCCTAGTTGGAAGTGGGAAGATATTTCCATGGACTTTGTGACTAGCTTGCCTCGGACAAGTAAAGGCAATGACACCTTGTGTGGGTGATTGTTGATAGGTTGACCAAATCAGCCCATTTCATTCCTATGAAGATCACTCATACTCGGATAAGCTAGCCAGGCTTTATGTGGATAATGTGGTTCGTCTGCATGGTGTGCCATTGAGTATTGTCTCGGATCGTGATCCTAGGTTCACCTCAAGGTTTTGGAATAGTTTGCGAAGGCCTTGGGAACCCAATTGAACTTGAGTACAGCTCATCATCCACGGTCGATGGACAATCCGAGCGGACAATTCAGACATTGGAAGACATGCTCGATCTTGTGTGGTGGATATGGGTGGTAATTGGGATGAACACCTAGCTTTGGTTGAGTTTGCCTATAACAACGGTTATCAAGCAACAATAGGCATGGCTCCATTCAAGGCTTTGTATGGTAGTACTTGTAGGACACCTTTGTCTTGGACTGAGACAGGTGAAAGAAAAGTCTTAGGTCTCGAGATGATTGAAGCTACAAGTGCTATGGTAGATATGATAAGAGAAAGGATTAAGTCCGCCTTGATCGAGACAGAAATCTTATGCTCATAAGAGAAGGACCGATTTGGAATTTCAAGTTGGAGAGAAAGTCTTTCTGAAGGTCTCACCAATGAAGGGTGTGATGAGATTCAATGTTAAGGGAAAGCTTAGCCCTCGTTACATTGGACCTTTCGAGATTTTGGAAAAGGTTGGACCCGTTGCGTATCGATTAGCATTACCTCCGTCTCTTGCTGGTGTGCACAATGTGTTTCATATTTCGATGCTCCGAAAATACATAGAGAATCCGGAACACATTTTGCAGCAAGCACCTGAAGGACTTAGTGCTGATTTGACCTATGATGAAGAACCGGCCGAAATCCTGGATAGGAAGGACAAGCAGCTGCGGAATCGCGCCATTCCTTTGGTGAAGATTCGGTGGAAGAACCATACCCCTGAAGAAGCTTCTTGGGAGAAGGAAGAAGACATGAAGGAGAAGTTTCCTTACCTCTTTGGAAGCACAGTACGCTTTCAATTTCGGGGACGAAATTTCTTTAAGGGGGGAGAATGTGAAACCCAGCCCTAACCTTGACCCGGAAACCTTGTTATTTGTAGGTCCGATGACCCGAAGTAAAGTAAGAAGTCAGCTTTGGGCCATCCCAGTAGAGGACTTGGTGTCTGGCTTTGAATCCATGAAGGTTGATGATGAGGTGCTATTTATGGAAACAGAATCCTGATGAAGATCTAATTAGTTGATGGACTTGGAGTGATCTCTATCTTGGTTTGAAGGCATTTCTACCTACTAGGTAAGTCACTTGACTTGTGTGCAAAACCCCTTTAGGTTTGGATTTGATCTGGGCCTTCAATTCCCTGTTTTGGCCTTGCTTTATCTGCATTGGTCGACCGATTGGTCGATCGGGCCAGTCGACCAATCCACTCGACCAATGGGTGCTTGTCTTTGGCAATTAGGTTGATTCTTGCTCTATTTAAGCCTAACCTCGAGTCCACTTCGTATTTGCTGCCTCCAAACCCTCTGGAACAGACCAAAGACCTCTGCAAGTCATCTCTCTTGCATCCTTGGAGTTTTCTTGGCGGATCTTCGTCGGAACTCTTCTTTTTGCATCAAAAGGTATGTCTACTCTCTCTTCTTCTCCTACATCTTTGTTTTTCTTTCCTTTTTGAGTTGAGACAGTAGAAGAGATGCTGCATCCTCTGTTGCAAACATCTCCGAACATGTTCTCATGATCATCCTAAGGATTAAAGGCTAGAACAATGATCTTAACCATGATCATTGCAAGCTTTTGAAGGATTCATGATCAAACCATGATTTAATCTCTGTTAATTTCCTAATCTGAATTCCGATCTCTTTGGATCTTCTTTCATTGATCATGTTAGTGGTTAATGGTTGTGTTTTCTTTCTATGATCCATAATCCATAGAATTCTAGTTGTTCTCTTCTACCTTACTATGTGTTCTTCATGATGCATGATAGTACATATATGGTAGGTTTTATTTCCTTATTTAGATTTATGCTTCTAAGCCTTATACCATGAAGACCTATGCATGTTTTCATGTTTTCATTACCAAAGCAATGATCCATCTTCCTATTGTTCTTGTCCTTGTTTTCTATTTCAAACTTCATCAAGATCCATGTTTGATTTATTTATGGTAACTTTTTGTTTCCTAATTTGGGTCTTGATACCTTGATTTGATTAGTGTTTTGAGGTCCCCTATATGCTAGAATACTACTGATGTAGTCTACCCCTTGATTAGTATCCTCTTGAACCACCAAATTCGGATTTCATATCTCAAAACTCTGATTTTCTAAGCTCTCATCTGCATTGGTCGACTGATTGGTCGACTGGACCACTCGACCAATCCACTCGACCAATGAGTACAAGCAACTCCCGAAATTGGTGCTGTTTCGGATGTTTTGCTATATTTTCTGTTAGGGATCTTTCCTAATATGTTGTATATACTTGTTTAGGACCTTCTTCTCAAGTTTGCCAAGATCTTACTTGATTTCTTAGGATTCTTTGCGAGTTATAAAAGGTAAGGATGGTTATTTCCTTAATTACATAGATAGCATGAATCTAGTTTCTATATTTGAATATCATTAATATGTTTCCTAAATTAGATTCTTACAATGATATACTACTGTTGCATAACTTTGATTACGGTAGCATTACTTATTCATGTTGAATTGATTCATGTATGATTTACTTACCAATGTTATACAAATGTTTGTAAATATTGATTTCTTTCCATATATGGAGTTACCATATATGTGATGATATGAATTGATGCATGTGTATGCCTACGTATGGTTTGGGAAGGAGAGGTGTCCTTTTGACATTTCTGTCCTTGGACTACTACGGGAATATTATGGGATGTTTCCGGAGATGCCCTCTGGACACCTTCCTAAACTGTTGGATGACATATCTAGGATTGTCTAGTAGTGTTTGGCTAGGATGTCCTGTTATGTCGGACCCTAATCGGAGGGGGTATTGAGACCGAACGACCCGTGGTAGCAATGGGGATTCATGGGCGCTCAAGACCGGTAACCAACCCGTGAGAGGACAGGAATCACATTGTGGGGGCCATTTATTGGTAGGGTTGCATATGGTTAGACTTGGGCTCACGGGCGCTTAAGACCGGTAACCAACCCGTGAGAGGACGTGAGAGCTTCCCGTTTACCATATGTGGATGATCAATAGGGTTGGTGAGTCCGTAGTCGGGGACTATGAGGACTCTAGTGTGAAGGATACCGGAAAGGATCGTCGGGGACGAGGAATGGAAGTATCTGGATCCGACTTGATGTAACCAAGTAGAAGACTTGCATTTGGCTAGGTATTACCACGACATGCGCCGGTACTTATACCAAATGGTTGTGAGAGAGTGTGTTGACTTAACCCCCTGCCAAGGTTTGTCTCGAGGGATGAAGGACCCATTACCAATCGGCTGCTCAAGACCGGTGAAATGATCCGTGAGAGAATCCAAGATATCTTAGATGGTTGAGGATGTGAGTGGACTTCCTAAAGAAGTACGGTGTTATGACTTAAAGCATGTCCGCCAATAGAGACCAGCATACATAGAGTTAGAATCATTCATTCATTGGTTGTCTCATATCATATTGCATTATGTTTGTTCCGGAATCCTCGCCATATATGTTATTATGGATTTTAAGCGCCTTCTTGAGTTTCTTTGAAACTCATTCCTTTATTGTACAATGTTGTTAGACTATCCTGCAGTCTTGAGTACTATGACGGTCCCTATGAGGAAGCGCAAGGCGAAGAGGCATATCTCCGGGGAAGGTGATTGCGGTTACCACAATTACTCACGAAGATTCCGCGGGTGGTTATGCTCCGTACAATGCTTAGTCCGACCATTGAGTGGAAGCGTCCTTGTGCTATTTATGAGATCTACACCTACAAGGATGTCGTCTACAAAGTGGAGAATAATTTAGTTACCCAATGTACTTGCTCTGGGATTAGCTTTTATCTAGTTTATTCTTTCGAGCTACTTTTCCTTTGCGGATGTAAAGAGGGATTTTTGCCTCACTTTACTTATCTGTTGACACTACGATTATATATTTAGTATTCCGTTTCGTTTACGATTCATTCTTTCTTTATTGGATCTATGATTTATCTTCCGCACTCTTGTTATGGTTGTTCATGATTATGTTATTGCTTATGTGGGAGGTTGATCACTCGATACCCGATCTTCGGGCTGTGGATCACACTCTCGGGTATGCCGGATAGGGTACCGGCTGGGAGGGCGTGATGATTGGTATCGAGCCCAAGGTTCGAGGAGATCCTAACCACAAAAGGCAACAACTGAACATTCTGAGTCATTGATCTGAAGTGACTCTTCTACTCTTAGAAGTGAATAATAGAACACCTGAATTAGAAACTTGAACTTTGAGGCATAACAGAACATTTACGAATAACATACCATAATTATACTTGAACAAATGACACTAATGCAAGGAAAAGAAAAGTGCATAACATACAATAAATAAAGAGAAACAAAATGAACTTCATTAATTTCAAAGGTTTTACAATGATTACATCCGAAAAGCATAAATGGAAAATCCTAAGGTACGATCTATCTAGGTGATCTACTCGATCTCTATATGCTCCGAACTCCTCTCGCTAGGCGAGTCACCTGATGCTCTATCTCGTCTGTCGAGACTCCATCCTCTCGTACATCTGCTCTGTCGACCTCCATCCTCTCTAGCATGGAAGTCATCGATCTCATCTGTGCACCAAGATCCGAAGTCTCCGGAACCGCATGTGAAGGGCCACCTGCCTCGAAATGTGATGAAGGAAACTCGTGATGCACGAGCTCGGCCTCGCGCATATCTGTATCATCTTCGGCCTGATCATCACTATCGGGACCGATATCCTCTCCTCCATCCTCGGATCCCTCATCCTCATCCTCGATTCATCATCATCCTCACCCTCTGGACCGGGAGATCTCTCTAACGATGTAGTCTCATCCGTCGAATGGTCCGAGTCCCAATGGGGTATCCCTGTGATCTAGTGTCCATCGGAGTATCCTCGAAACTCACCCCGAAATGCCCGAAGATCAAAGTCGAAGCCTCCCATAGCAAAGGTTCCGCATGCTAGGCCGCGAGAACTAAGTCCGGCATGACCTGCTGAATGATGTAGGAAAGATCGATCTCGAAGCCCATGTAGATGCGGTAAATGACCAAGGCCTCCATCACTGTGACCCGATGGTGATGTCCGGCTTTCGGCATGATGTTTCGGCCGACTATGCGACCAATAATACGTGCAGAACCCGTCATCCGTCCGCTAGTCCACGGTGTGAAGCATCGGCGGCTATCCCATAGCGTAGAGCATATCTCGCGAAGCTCGTACGGCATCGAGATGGCTGTCCGGGTGCTGCTCCGGCGGTATCCACACACACCGATGTGGGTAGTAAGGGACCTGCGGGATCTCGGCCCGGATGTCCGGGTGGAGAAGCGAATCTGAGTGCAGGTGGACCACCGCTCCACGAGGACAAGTCGAGTGGATGTCCACTGGCCCCGAGCCTCCTCTGTGTAAGTAAGGTTGCTTTGAAGAACAACCTCACTAGCTCCGGGTATACCGGCAAATCCTCGGTGAAGAGGTGAGTCCAGCAGTAGAGGTGTCGAACCTCTGCCGGATCTGAAAGGCTACGAGCTGGCGTAAGTGAAGTAGACGCCCCATCTCGATGTTACAATAGCTGAAGTAGGCCTCGTACGAAACTCGGCTCGAGGTGTGTCAAATAGGTTCGGTCTCCTAACCTCCTCTGCTGGGCTCGAAAGGAACCCGACCTCTGCCCACGAGAGCACCTACGATGCGACCTCTACCTCTACCTCCTCCTCGTCCTCCCCTCCGCATGATGTATCCGTGAAAGAGACAAGAGACAATTCCAATTAGTGCTATACAAGATTTTAGCCAAAAGGGTATTTTCGTAATTTTTCGGAAAATTTCAAATTTGGGGGAAATTTGATTTGAACATACTAGCATGTGCACAATACTTGGAATTTCATGTCTATGAAGTTGTTTTGATGAAAATCGATCGAAAACTTGGATTAAAGCGAAAAATTCAGCAAGAAGAAATTTGGGGATTTTGCAATTTAGGTCAAAATTGGATTTTTGAAAAGTTGAAATTGGTTAAATCAAATTGTATGGACCTATCTACAATGTCATCTTGAGCATGTAGCATTTGATCTCGTGCGAAAATTTCAAGCGGTTTGAGAGAAAACGAAATTTTTCTAAAGATATCGATTTCGGTATAAAACTTTGCGAGATGAGCACCAAATGTGTTAAAACTTGTTGTCTATGCATGTCATTGTGTTTAAAACCTAGGGAATATGTTTCTAAGCATTCCTAAGCATGATTTCTAGCATTGGATACAAGTAAAGCATGGTTTTATTGAAATGCAAGCATGAGAAGATGAAAATGGAAGAAAGAATGAGAGATTTACCTTGTTTATGAAGATGGTGTGTTGTGGTGTTGTTGTTGAAGCACTAAATCACCTCAAGAACACTTGTGGGAACTCTTGGATATTTTCCCTAGAGCTCTCTCACCTTTGGAAGAAGTTAGAATGAGGTTGGAATGTGGAAATGAGGCTTATAATGCGAATTTTCGTATTCTGTCTTCATTGGTCGACTGATTGGTCGACTGGGTCACTCGACCAACCACTCGACCAATGGTCACAGTGACCTCATTTGCTGTTGAATTTTTGGAAAATGTGATTTTTGCCTTATGGAATATTGTTTGATGACTATATGGATATATTTGAGCATGATTTAAGTTTTCAAATCATTTGGTCAAGTGGATTTTTGATGATTTTAAGTAAAGAGTGGAAGCAAGTTGTTGATGATGTTCTTGGATATCTTGCTTCTGATTTGGAAACCAAGGTGACACACTAGGTGGGAAAAGTTAAGGAAGAGAAGGGAGTTTCACCTTGGGGAGCTCCGGTCTTGTTCATCAAGAAGAAAGACGGTAGTATGCGTTTGTGCATCGACTACCGTGAGTTGAATAAGTTGACTATCAAGAATAGATATCCGCTGCCCAGAATCGATGATCTCTTCGATCAGTTGAAGGGTGCAGTTGTGTTCTCAAAGATTGACTTAAGGTCCGGATATCACCAATTGAAAGTGAAGTCTAGTGATATCTTCAAGACAGCTTTCCGAACGCGGTATGGTCACTACGAGTTTAGAGTCATGCCTTTCGGATTGACCAATGCTCCTGCGGTGTTCATGGACCTCATGAACCGAGTATTTCATGATGTGCTTGATAAGTTTGTGATTGTTTTCATTGATGACATCTTGATCTATTCGAAGAGCGAAGAAGAGCATGCGAGTCATCTGAGTTTCACTTTGCAAAGGTTGCGAGAAAAGAAGTTGTTTGCTAAGTTTAGCAAGTGTGATTTACGGCTTAAGAGAGTGGTTTTCCTTGGTCATGTAGTTTCAGCCGAAGGTATTCGTGTCGATCTGAAAAGGTCCAAGCTGTGGCTGATTGGGAGAGACCGAAGTCGATAACGGAAATAAGAAGTTTTCTTGGATTGGCGGGTTACTACCGAAGGTTTATTGAGAACTTTTCTCGGTTGGCTGCTCCTATGACTAAGTTGACCGGGAAAGAAGAGAAGTTTGTTTGGTCGGCGCTTTGTGAGAAGAATTTCCAAGAGTTGAAGGATAGATTGACAAGTGCCCCGGTTTTGACTATACGATAGTTCCGGTGGTATGACGATTTATACCGATGCGTCAAAGATTG
Source organism: Hakea prostrata (assembly GCF_041222555.1). NCBI lineage: Eukaryota > Viridiplantae > Streptophyta > Magnoliopsida > Proteales > Proteaceae > Hakea > Hakea prostrata. Next base: position 37,854,768 of record NC_142600.1, read on the forward strand.
GTTTGGGTTGTGTGCTTGATGCAACATGGCAAGGTCGTAGCCTATGCTTCTCGGCAATTGAAGGATTATGAGCGGAATTACCCCACTCACGATCTAGAACTTGCCGCCGTTGTCTTTGCTTTGAAGATTTGGAGACATTATCTTTACGGTGAGAAGATTGCCATTTTCACGGATCATAAGAGTTTGAAATACTTCTTTACCCAAAAGGAGTTGAACATGAGACAAAGGAGATGGTTGGAACTCGTCTCCGATTATGATTGTGATATTCGGTATCATCATCTGGGGAAAGCAAATGTTGTTGCTGATGCTCTTAGTAGGAAGAACCGAGAAGAAGACTTTGGATTTGAATGCTTTGAGTTTACCATTGTGGTCTTCTATTGAGAGTTTTGATTTGGAAATCGTTCTCGAGAATTCTGATTTTATTCTTTACGCCATGACGGCAAGATCTGGTCTTAGAGATAAGATTGTTGCTCTGCGAGAGTTACGATCAAGAGTTTTTGACCAAAGTTGAGAAGATTTCTTCGAATCTGAGTCGGACCCCGACTTTGGTATATCCATGGATGGTGCTTTGTTGTTTAGAGGAAGGCTGTGTGTGCACAAAGCGATGAAGTTAAGAAAGAAATATTGAAGGAAGCACACCGGTCGGTCTTTCTTTGTACACCCGGAAGCACCAAGATGTACAAGGACTTGAAGGAACATTTTTGGTGGATTGGTCTAAAGGCGGATGTTGACGATTTTGTTGCCAAGTGTGAGACTTGCCAACGTGTGAAAGCCGTTCGACAACCTCCATCTGGATTACTTCAACCCCTTCCTATTCCTAGTTGGAAGTGGGAAGATATTTCCATGGACTTTGTGACTAGCTTGCCTCGGACAAGTAAAGGCAATGACAACTTTGTGTGGGTGATTGTTGATAGGTTGACCAAATCAGCCCATTTCATTCCTATGAAGATCACTCATACTACGGATAAGCTAGCCGGGCTTTATGTGGATAATGTGGTTCGTCTGCATGGTGTGCCATTGAGTATTGTCTCGGATCGTGATCCTAGGTTCACCTCAAGGTTTTGGAATAGTTTGCGAGAAGGCCTTGGGAACCCAATTGAACTTGAGTACAGCTCATCATCCACGGTCGATGGACAATGCGAGCGGACAATTCGGACATTGGAAGACATGCTCGGATCTTGTGTGGTGGATATGGGTGGTAATTGGGATGAACACCTAGCTTTGGTTGAGTTTGCCTATAACAACGGTTATCAAGCAACAATAGGCATGGCTCCATTCAAGGCTTTGTATGGTAGTACTTGTAGGACACCTTTGTCTTTGGTGAGGCAATTGAAAGAAAAGTCTTAGGTCTGAGATGATTGAAGCTACAAGTGCTATGGTAGATATGATAAGAGAAAGGATTAAGTCTGCGCGATCGAGACGAGAAATCTTATGCTCGATAAGAGAAGGACCGATTTGGAATTTCAAGTTGGAGAGAAAGTCTTTCCGAAGGTCTCACCAATGAAGGGTGTGATGAGATTCAATGTTAAGGGAAAGCTTAGCCCTCGTTACATTGGACCTTTCGAGATTTTGGAAAAGGTTGGACCTGTTGCGTATCGATTAGCATTACCTCCGTCTCTTGCTGGTGTGCACAATGTGTTTCATATTTCGATGCTCCGAAAATACATAGAGAATCCGGAACACATTTTGCAGCAAGCACTGAAGGACTTAGTGCTGATTTGACCTATGATGAAGAACCGGCCGAAATCCTGGATAGGAAGGACAAGCAGCTGCGGAATCGCGCCATTCCTTTGGTGAAGATTCGGTGGAAGAACCATACCCCTGAAGAAGCTTCTTGGGAGAAGGAAGAAGACATGAAGGAGAAGTTTCCTTACCTCTTTGGAAGCACGGAGTACGCTTTCAATTTCGGGGACGAAATTTCTTTAAGGGGGGAGAATGTGAAACCCAGCCCTAACCTTGACCGGGAAACCTTGTTATTTGTAGGTCCGATGACCCGAAGTAAAGTAAGAAGTCAGCTTTGGGCCATCCCGGTAGAGGACTTGGTGTACGGCTTTGAATCCATGAAGGTTGATGATGAGGTGCTATTTATGGAAACAGAATCTGATGAAGATCTAATTAGTTGATGGACTTGGAGTGATCTCTATCTTGGTTTGAAGGCATTTCTACCTACTAGGTAAGTCACTTGACTTGTGTGCAAAACCCCTTTAGGTTTGGATTTGATCTGGGCCTTCAATTCCCTGTTTTGGCCTTCTTTGTCTGCATTGGTCGGCTGATTGGTCGGCGGGCCAGATCGACCAATCCACTCGACCAATGGGTCTTGTCTTTGGCAATTAGGTTGATTCTTGCTCTATTTAAGCCTAACCTCGAGTCCACTTCGTATTTGCTGCCTCCAAACCCTCTGGAGCAGACCCAAAGACCTCTGCAAGTCATCTCTCTTGCATCCTTGGAGTTTTCTTGGCGGATCTTCGTCGGAACTCTTCTTTTTGCATCAAAAGGTATGTCTACTCTCTCTTCTTCTCCTACATCTTTGTTTTTCTTTCCTTTTTGAGTTGAGACAGTAGAAGAGATGCTGCATCCTCTGTTGCAAACATCTCTGAACATGTTCTCATGATCATCCTAAGGATTAAAGGCTAGAACAATGATCTTAACCATGATCATTGCAAGCTTTTGAAGGATTCATGATCAAACCATGATTTAATCTCTGTTAATTTCCTAATCTGAATTCCGATCTCTTTGGATCTTCTTTCATTGATCATGTTAGTGGTTAATGGTTGTGTTTTCTTTCTATGATCCATAATCCATAGAATTCTAGTTGTTCTCTTCTACCTTACTATGTGTTCTTCATGATGCATGATAGTACATATATGGTAGGTTTTATTTCCTTATTTAGATTTATGCTTCTAAGCCTTATACCATGAAGACCTATGCATGTTTTCATGTTTTCATTACCAAAAGCAATGATCCATCTTCCTATTGTTCTTGTCCTTGTTTTCTATTTCAAACTTCATCAAGATCCATGTTTGATTTATTTATGGTAACTTTTTGTTTCCTAATTTGGGTCTTGATACCTTGATTTGATTAGTGTTTTGAGGTCCCCTATATGCTAGAATACTACTGATGTAGTCTACCCCTTGATTAGTATCCTCTTGAACCACCAAATTCGGATTTCATATCTCAAAACTCTGATTTTCTAAGCTCTCTGTCGCATTGGTCGACTGATTGGTCGTGGACCACTCGACCAATCCACTCGACCAATGAGTACGGCAACTCCAGGATTGGTCTGTTTCGGATGTTTTGCTATATTTTCTGTTAGGGATCTTTCCTAATATGTTGTATATACTTGTTTAGGACCTTCTTCTCAAGTTTGCCAAGATCTTACTTGATTTCTTAGGATTCTTTGCGAGTTATAAAAGGTAAGGATGGTTATTTCCTTAATTACATAGATAGCATGAATCTAGTTTCTATATTTGAATATCATTAATATGTTTCCTAAATTAGATTCTTACAATGATATACTACTGTTGCATAACTTTGATTACAGTAGCATTACTTATTCATGTTGAATTGATTCATGTATGATTTACTTACCAATGTTATACAAATGTTTGTAAATATTGATTTCTTTCCATATATGGAGTTACCATATATGTGATGATATGAATTGATGCATGTGTATGCCTACGTATGGTTTGGGAAGGAGAGGTGTCCTTTTGACATTTCTGTCCTTGGACTACTACGGGAATATTATGGGATGTTTCCGGAGATGCCCTCTGGACACCTTCCTAAAGCTGTTGGATGACATATCTAGGATTGTCTAGTAGTGTTTGGCTAGGATGTCCTGTTATGTCAGACCCTAATCGGAGGGGTATTGAGACCGAACGACCCGTGGTAGCAATGGGGATTCATGGGCGCTCAAGACCGGTAACCAACCCGTGAGAGGACAGGGAATCACATTGTGGGGGCCATTTATTGGTAGGGTTGCATATGGTTAGACTTGGGCTCACGGGCGCTTAAGACCGGTAACCAACCCGTGAGAGGACGTGAGAGCTTCCCGTTTACCATATGTGGATGATCAATAGGGTTGGTGAGTCCGTAGTCAGGGACTATGAGGACTCTAGTGTGAAGGATACCGGAAAGGATCGTCAGGGACGAGGAATGGAAGTATCTGGATCGACTTGATGTAACCAAGTAGAAGACTTGCATTTGGCTAGGTATTACCACGACATGCGCCGGTACTTATACCAAATGGTTGTGAGAGAGTGTGTTGACTTAACCCCCTGCCAAGGTTTGTCTCGAGGGATGAAGGACCCATTACCAATCGGCTGCTCAAGACCGGTGAAATGATCCGTGAGAGAATCCAAGATATCTTAGATGGTTGAGGATGTGAGTGGACTTCCTAAAGAAGTACGGTGTTATGACTTAAAGCATGTCTGCCAATAGAGACCAGCATACATAGAGTTAGAATCATTCATTCATTGGTTGTCTCATATCATATTGCATTATGTTTGTTCTGGAATTCTGCCATATATGTTATTATGGATTTTAAGCGCCTTTACTTGAGTTTCTTTGAAACTCATTCCTTTATTGTACAATGTTGTTAGACTATCCTGCAGGTCTTGAGTACTATGACGGTCCCTATGAGGAAGCGCAAGGCGAAGAGGCATATCTCCGGGGAAGGTGATTGCGGTTACCACAATTACTCTGAAGATTCCGCGGGTGGTTATGCTCCGTACAATGCTTAGTCCGACCATTGAGTGGAAGCGTCCTTGTGCTATTTATGAGATCTACACCTACAAGGATGTCGTCTACAAAGTGGAGAATAATTTAGTTACCCAATGTACTTGCTACTGGGATTAGCTTTTATCTAGTTTATTCTTTCGAGCTACTTTTCCGCTGGATGTAAAGAGGGATTTTTGCCTCACTTTACTTATCTGTTGACACTCTGATTATATATTTAGTATTCCGTTTCGTTTACGATTCATTCTTTCTTTATTGGATCTATGATTTATCTTCCGCACTCTTGTTATGGTTGTTCATGATTATGTTATTGCTTATGTGGGAGGTTGATCACTCGATACCTGATCTTCGGGCTGTGGATCACACTCTCGGGTATGCCAGATAGGGTACCGGCTGGGAGGGCGTGACACAGAGACTATTGCCTGACGAAGAACCCAATTAAAAACCAAGCCCTCGGGATCGACCGAACGCTTGGTCTGGGGGCTCGTGATATGGAGAAAATATGATCGAATCGGGTTCATACTTGGTTTGATCCTCGACTCCGGTCGAGACGGAAGGAATCGACTTGCTCCCGAGCGAACCGAATCCGTAAGATGACTTGCTAAGGAAGAAAACTTATTCAGCTCCAAGCACGCCCTAATCCAACGTATGGATTAGGTTAATTATCCTAATGATGGCAGACTCAAAATTGACGGCTGCGGCTAATCATTATCGAAGGGATAATCATCGTATAACCTGGAGGTTATCTCAGGAGTCCTCTACTAGTCCAAACTAGTAGAAGTCTATCGCTCAACGGATCTAACTGTTAAGATCCAACGACTACCCAAAGAAGGCTCAAGTGCATCCAACGAAGGAAATTCGAAGGTACACTCTATATAAACCTCACTACCATACGAGGTGAGGGACTCAGATTCACATAGACACTGGTAGACGTAAACTATCAGAGGCTTACAATCTAGATCACCTTTCCCAGTTCTTCATTCCTTAGCTCTGTGCTTCTAGCAGAGCCGTTTGTGATTAAGTTCATCAACTGACTTAGCCTTCGGAGGTGGACTTCCGACCCCCGCAGTCGGGCCTCATCTGACGCTTTCGTTTTGCAGGTCATCACAAGGAGATCTAAGGGCTGAGCAGATTTTGGACGCATCACCTCCAATCGCTCAAACCAATATCACGAAGCAACAAAAAAAAAACGGTAGTAAGAAAACAACAAAATTCTAGCGTAAACAATCTGGATATCTGTTCACTCAACAAAGATCGCAACTGTAGCTCGTACGATCTCATCAATCATATGCAGGGGCGGACCTATGAAGGGGCCGGAAGGGGCCATGCCCCCCCCCCCCGGATTTTTTAAAATTTTATGCATATTCCCTTCATTCCTTTAATTTTTCCGGTTTTTTCTCTTCCCACATGTGAAATGTCCGTATTTGCCCCCCCCCCCCCAATATTGTGAACAATTTTTGAAGGTAAAATGATGGGTATAAATGTCATTCCTAATAAAAAAAACTAATTCACCAATCCCTATTTATTCTCCCCTCTCTTCTTTCTCATATTTTCTTCCTATTTATTCTCTTCTGTTTCTATAATCTTGGGTTAAAGGAAATTTTTGAAAAGAAAAAAAAAAAATCTTATTAAGTATTCAAAAGTCAAAATGTTATTTCTAATTAAAATCTAACTTTTCAATCCCTATTTATTTTCCTATCTCCCCTCTCCTCTATCCTCTTTTTTTCCTATTTATTCTCTTCCCTTTCTATAAGCGTGGCTTAAGAAAATTTGGAAAAAAATCTACTCCACAATTAGGTCTCTTTCTCTTTCTCAATTTATTTATTGTTTCTCTTTTTCTCTTTTCTTTCTTTTTATTTTTTCTATTTGATTTTAAATTCTATGTTTCTTTATTTCTTCTGTAATTTTTGTTATTTGATTTTGTATTGTGAATAAAATGTCTATAGTTAGTAGGTAACTAACTATCATTGATTTGCATCTCTTACCTAAAAAAAATTTTTTGGTTTACATCTCCTATCAAAGAAATTTTTTGTTTGCATCTAACTTTTTAAGGTTGAAATCATGTACATATTTTTTTTAAATTGTTGCTTCAATTTTACCTATATTTTGTCGGAAAAAAAAATCATTATCAATAATTTATCTTTTTTTTTTCAAATATGTGTGGGCCCCGCCAAATATACGTGGGTCTATTATTTAATTTAATAAAATAGTTTAGAGGTAGGACCCCAAATGGGAAGGTTATCTGGCCTTCATTCTTCGCCCCCCCCCCCCACTATTGCATCCTCGGTCCGCCATTGATCATATGCCATACCTCTACGTGCGCGTGGTCAAGGCCAAACGCACAAATGCAAAAGCTGATTCCTCGTTTGTCGGTGCGACTTTGGTAAATCCCTGCCGGTTCGTCTTCCTTCCTCTTGTGCTAGTGAGACGTTGGTCTTCTGCCGGTTCGTCTTCCTTCCTCTTGTGCTAGTGAGACGTTGGTCTTTTGGGCTCGGTTTCGTGTCTTGTCCAGCAAGAGAGATCTGCGATGAGAGATAGCTTGGAGAAGAGAGAGGTGCGAGGAGACGGCTGAAACCAAACTTCCCTTCTGCGAGAGACAGAGTTATGCAACATCAATTTCTTACAGTAAGTTTTCTTCATCGTCGACTCCATTTTTCTCCCTTCAAGATCGACTATTATTTTCTTCATCTTCGATACCTTCTTCTCCCTGTTTATTTGACGGTTTGAGGAACTCGTCTCTTTAGCAGCCGTTGCATTTTTCTTCATCTTCCGATTACCATTATTATATATGTATTTGACTGTCGTTTCAGTCACTTGACTGCTGTTTTGATTTGATCGAAATGACTTAGATCGTGGGTTTATTTTAACACATCGTACTTACATGGTCATCGTTTCATGTTGTAGTACTCTTTTTTTGGGTAGGAATTGGTTCATCTTGTTTTACGGTATTTGCTTTCCTGCTGACTATCAATGTGAGATGCAGACCAGTCAAGGGAACTAATTTTTTCCAAAGCATTGTATTTTTTATGGTTCGAGACACTGGAACCTGCTAAATATGGTTTAACTATTTGAACACTGGTCGATATTGGTTGAAACAAATGACTTTCTCAACTCCATCCATATCTCTTTTCTTTTTCCTGCAAAACTGAGATGTCTCGGTGTTTCTGACTTTTCACCTCATATTCTGTGATGATAAGCATCAACGGTGCTATGTTTTTAAATTTAAATTTATGGAGTTGCATATAAATGAGGAGATAGAAGATTTCCTTATAATTGATATTGTAAGACTAGAACCAAAACTGACCTAATCCCAAGAAGGATCGTAGCAAAACCTCCAATGAATAAGGAATCATATGAGGGATCCAAGTTAACTATGGAACTTATATGAGTGAACAGTTCGCTGTTGAAGAAGCAGTTACAGGCCACAAATTTGCAACCTGGTCTAGTGACTCTGGCTGTGGCTTTTAGAACTATGGTTTCAGGACTGACTTATTCGCTACAGAATTCAACTTTACCCTATTTTCTTATACAATATTATAACTCTTGTATCTCCTTCAATCAAATGTTAGTAGATGTAAACTTGTAGCTTAGGTTGATTTGAAGAACAATTCCAAGTCTGTATTGTGATTTTGATATTGAACACAGTCAATGGAAATTGGTAGAACAACATCCTTTTATGTTAGTGTATTTTCCTTCATTTGCTAATGACATGGTCATCTAAATCTTAAACAGCAGGGACCCAAGCAAGAAGTGATGATTTTAATGAGGATCTGGTGAGCTGTAGCTCCAAGGAATCTCTAAATTTATGATTTGAATGGTCATAATAAGCTGATCTTATACAGAATTTCTTTTTTGTATGGACTCAACCATTGAGCAGAGTGCGTTGGTTCGCTCTTTGATTGTCTATAATCAACTCAACCATCGAGAGAACGATGCTTCAGGTCTCCAGTTCCAGATGCCAGCCAATGTGTATCTTTGTTTCTGATTGTTGAATGTCACGTGACTCGGTTGAAGTACTTGGGTTGCTGGTTTGCTTCTCAAAGTAGTACCGTATCTGTACCCCCACCCCTTGAGGGTTCCCTGTAATATGGGCTGGTCTTGTTGGTGTTGAGTTGTCACTTTGTATGTCTATCTTCAAAAGAAAATTTTGGCTAATCCCCTGTTTCCCTACTACATGGACAAAGACGCATGGGTAGTTTTGCCTTGTAACCTCTCTCTCTCTCTCTCTCTTTTCTTTTCCTTTCTTTGATGAAGTGCAAGTGAGATTCTGCACATTTTCTCTTATAATATTTAGTATATTGCAATTAAGACCTATTACACTTTTTTTCTGTGGTGATTTGATAATTTCCTTTTATAAAATCTAATTTAATAGAAGTATGGGGTTATCAATTTGAACTTCTTTGTAACTTGCTGTTAGGATTTCATGCATTGCTGTTTCTGTGTTACTAATACTGATGACTATGCATCTAGTAGGCTTTTGATATACTGATCAACCCATTTGGATTAACTAACACCTTTTCCAACATCCATGATAGAGATGGAAAGCAGATGAAGTGAGGACCAGCGGCTGATGTTTCGAAACTGTTGTAGCATACAGAATGAGAGGGTTGGGCAAGAGATACCTTTACTTAAATCAAATGTCATGCAGAAGAATGTTGTATGGAAATATAGCATGTGGACTTCAAATCTTAAAGGTATTAAAAGACGGTGTGTGTGTGTGTGTGTGTATATATATTTCTTCTTTTCTTTGGAAGTTAAAATTTTAAAATTTATTGATGGCTAAATGACATATTCAACATCCCCCTTTTCCCCCCTTATTAAAGTTTACAATATAGATGTAGATGCTAAGATGTGTGTTGTATGGATATAGCTTGTGGACTTCAAATCTTGAAGTATTACGGTATATATAATTCTTTGAAGTTAAATTTAGGATTTTATTGATGGCTAAATGATATATTCAACATCCCCCTCCTTTTTCCCCCTTATTAGAGATTACAATATAGATGGAGATGCTAAGATGCATGATATGGTGCTAGAGCTTGCATGGTAGATTAATTTTATTTAAGAATGTTGAAAGATGCATGATGTGATGCAACACCTTTTAGTTCACTACAAAAAAGGGCCTACTAGTGCCCCTTTTTTTTCTGCCACTAATTAGGCAAAAAACAGTACCGCCACTACAAGTGCTGCAGCCATTGAATGGTGGTGGTTTCTAGTACTGCTCATGAGACACCTAATTAGTGGCGGCTTTACAAAATCGCCACTAATCACCCCTATACACTTGACCGTTAAACTTAGACATAATTAGTGGCATTAGTTGAAAACTGCCACCAGTTAGGTGGTGGTTTTTTATTTTTATTTTTTTTATTATAAATCCACATATTTGCTTTTGTTATGGTATATGATTATACTTTTCATTTGCATAAGCAGCATAACACAAATACATGGATACAAAAATGCTAAGAAGGATAAAATATTCTAAGAACAATAATTTAAGAAAGACAAATGCAAAAATTATATTTATCAAGTTATTACTAATATGATGAAACCTAAATTCCAAGAATGTCTATTTAGAACTTGGTATCTCCAACTAACTTGAAATTACAACTCTTAATATTAACTCAGCCAAAGTTGTATTACAAACATTTACAAGATTAAAAGTATATCTCACCTAGGACACCAACTACTGCCATAATACCCCCGGTCTTCAAAAGTGCCAAGTATGAATGGTCCCTAGACGTAGTGTCAACAATAAAGTCCAAAGACTCTTCTCAAAACCTGTAAGGACCTATTTGGTTACATGAATCCAGAGATTTTAAATCTTTTGATTCATGAATGCGAGATTTATACCCATTTGGTTATGAAAATCCCTAGATTCATGAAATCTAGAGATTCTCATTTTTACACAAAAAACATGAATTTGTAGATCTATGGGTATGGTGAGAGATTTCACCCCTACTATAAAAGAGCTAAACATTTGTACATTCACAAAAATCACGTCGACAAAACTCTCCAACTTTCAAACTAGACGAAGAGCTCTCTAGGGTTTTCGAACAATAGAGAACTTTTCCAGATTTCTTCATCTTCTCGCTTCAACGTTCTCTCCACTACTGTTCTGGTCGAAGGTAGATCTTGGTTTTCATTTCTACTTGGTTTTTCTTCTACTTCCACTGATATCCTCTTCTCACGGTAGGGTTTTGGAGCGAAATAACGAGATTTTTGTTGGAGCACATTTTCTTGGAGCAAATCACAAATAAAATCTATGCTTCTTCTTCTTCTTCTTTCTGCGTTTTGTAACCTTGCTATCTTTCTTCTTCTTCTTGCTGATTAAATGAGAATAGACAATATACACTGCCATTACTTTATTTTTGTTCATTTATTTTGGATTTTATTCTTCATGAGTAGAGCACCTTCTTCTTTTGTCTTTATGTGGGGGCTGGGGGACGATTATGGCCTTGGTCCTAAGAAATTAGGGTAGAGTGCAGGGGCTTAAGCTCTTATTTGTTAGCATGTAACAATAAAGAAAACAAGGTATTTTGGTTAATGAAAACAAGATATTAAGGGATGGTTTGATGCAAGAATTTGCAATAATTGTGTGAATGACTGGTTTTTAAAAACTTTGAGGTTACGGTTTTGACCATAATTCAGCCGAAACTCTGCATGTTTCTGAAGACCATTTTGGTTGGTCATATTTTGACAAAAGAATTTTAGGGAAACCCTCATTAAGCATTTCTAAATATGCATTAGGAATGAAGAAAAATCTTTTAATATTACACAATGTCAATGTTTGCTAGTCTCACTGTATCTGTACAAATGTGACTAACGGTCAAGTAAAAGTTTACAATCTAAGTAACACCCTACTCAACTATTCCTCAATTTCTACATCAATACTATTTAGAGCTCTAGAAGGCTTGAAACAAATTGGGAAAAATGGGTTTGCATCTAATTTTAAATCTTACCCAAATCTTGCTTAGATTCAACAAATCAGTGCCGTAAATGCGTCGTAGTAGTCTTGACCCATTTTCCCACCAAGAAATGAATGTGGTTTTGGAAAAATATGAAGTATGGGTTTGCTATTGGAGTTTTCCACCTCTAATTGGTTAAACTACATGAAACTCACAAGATAGGTCAAATTTATCTTGTTTCAACTTTGGTGATGCTTTATATGTTTGTATTTAGACTGATTCAAAACCATAACTTTTAAGTAGAAAACCTGCATTATGACTGAGTCCATACAGTTTTGCTTCAACCATTGTTGAAACTGAAATCATTTGTAAAACATCGGTGGTTTTTTTACTGAATTTAGCTCTGAAAGGGGAGGCCTTAGGTGAGGCATTTTAGATCTTTGGAGACATGCGACGGAACCTGCATAAGCCTTTAGGCATGATGCATAACCCATATTCTTTGAATGTCCCATGAATGGCATTTCAAAATTACAATCAGAAATGCCCCAAGTAAGAAAGAAGTTAGAATATAGGGAAATGCCCATTTTTAGTCCTTTACTTATTTATTTATTGTGATTGATTTTGTCAAATGGACTCTCTTCTTTTAAAAAAATGTTCTCTTTCATTTTGTCAAGTCTTCTTGGTTGATTCCAAACAACTCGTGGTCTGTTTTGTCGTATTAATTTTTGTTATATTTTTCTCGATATAAATTTAATCTTTATTCTATTAGGTAATAGAGCTTGATACTTTATGTAATCATGAACCACTAATTTATTGGCAACAAACAATATAAGTTTCATTTGCTCTCTTGCTTCTTCTTCTTGCTGACTTATGATTGTTGAAGCTATTGACATCTCTCGATAGTTCTCAACCCCATTTATGATCTTGGTTGAGCTGGATTCCAACTAAGTCTTCCGGATTATATTTAAAAATACTTAACAAGAAGAGGTGCTATGTACCCTCAAGTATATCGACCTAACTATTGCTTTTAGGAGTTCTTAGTCTAAAGCTATTGACATCTCTCAATAGTTCTCAAGCCCATCCTATTTTTGTACAATTACAAGATGTCTATTGTTAGTGTCAACGATCGTTTAGGATTGTATTTGAAGTTTAGTGAGATAATATGCAAATTTTGAAGTCAAGCCCCAATTAGGATTGCGGGGGCGTCATCCCAACTTCAGAATCGGCTATATCAATGCTATGAAGCCTCTCCTGGGGATGTGGCTTCTTTAAGTGGTGTGAACCACTAGAAGAAGTAAGCACATCCAATCTTGCTTTTGTTATGCATACAAGACTGGAAGATGTAAAGAAGGAAGAGCTGAAAGCTTTGAAGAAAAGATTGAAATATGTAGAGAGTAAGCTAGAATTTCAACAAAATGCTATGGTTGCAATGAAACATTTTCATTTGTTATCTTGTCTAATTTGTAATAATTGTCTTGCCTTATCACTTTTACTATATGATTTCAACTTTGTGGTATTATGATATAAGTACTACATAATTCTAATTGATTGAAATTAATTGTAGAACACTACTAAAATGGATTACGAGAACAATGATGAACAACTTAGGAGACAGAGGGAGGAGTTAAGGAGAAATGCGTATGAAATAGTGCATCTTTTAGACTGAAATTTCCAAAAATATTTGATAGTTTGAAATGATACGATACAATTTTTTTGAAATTTGGCATTTGACAATTTTGACATAGCATCTAATTTTGACATTTGTTAATCTTAACTCCTCAGTTCAAGAACAATATTGGTTGGCCGAAACGAAATTTGAAATTTCAAATGCTGAGATTTTCTTAAATATAGAAGTTTGAAGCTTGTCATGCAGCTTAATGCATTGTTCCTCCTTCATGGCTCTAAGTTAGGTTACTATAGAAATTCCTAACATATTTCAGGCATTGCAGTTGAAATTGTATTGTGCTTTCTTTAATAGGGTTACATTGTAATGTGCTTTCTCAATAGGGTTCCTATTCAGTTGTTTGTAACAAATGGCATTCATGAAGGAATTTTTTATATTTTTATAAGTGGCTATTCTATATTTGCAACTTTTGAACTTGGATTTTGATGGTATGCATTATTTTGGCGTTTATTTCTTTATGTATAACTATGCAATTTCTTTAGTGCTCTGTATTGTGTGTACAATTACTTTGATAAAATTTTATTGGAAGTATACTTATTATCTCCTCTCTGTAGACTATTTCTCCCCAAATATCTCTTGGAACTAAGTTGTTTTGGTCTTATGAGCGCATGTGGCCACACTTTGGTGTTGGTGCAAGATACGACACATGGAATGATGTATTAATTTTATGAGATCTAATGATTCTCCTATAATTTTTCTATCTACCATCTTCTATATGTCATTTGATGCACACCTTATAGAATGTGAAAATGATTTGAAAAAACACTCAACACAAATTTTGGTTGGAATAAGTATTGTTGGAAGCCTATTCTATGTTATTTGGATTAATTCTATTTAATAAGTTGTTGTTTTCCACATTCACATAACCTTCCTTTTAGAACTATCGAGAGCTAGTTAGATTTTGGTTCTCCATGGTTACACTCCTTATCTGGATAAAGAAATTCAATTTTTTTTTTAGCTGAAATGCCTTTTTGATCCTCCTTGTAGATTGTGGTTGGAAAATTTGATACCAGCTACCCAATAACTGTTAGCTATTTTTGGGAGCCATATCAAAAGGTAAGCAAATAAACTCTTTAAGAATTTTGTTGTGAATTTGGTTCCATTATCTTATGTTGCTATCAACCATGCAATTGAGATCTTTGGCAGCAAATTTTAAGGAGAACTACTTGTTAGGAGATGTGGCCACAAGTTGTGGTTTTAATTACTACTTTTCCATGGTACTTAGTTAACATCCTGTGTAGCATTATTGATGGCAAGTCATGGTTTATGTAAATTTTTGGTTGCAGAGAGAGCTGAATGTGAATCTAGATTGGGATTCCCGTAGATATTGGAAAACCCATGTATCTTTTCTCATACAAGAACGGGTGTCCGAATCTTTGAAGTCTTTCATGCCCGAGTGGTGGAAAAAGGCTTTCAATATCTTTTTTCTGTTGAGGTGAGATTTTCTTCAGTTGATCCCTTTATTTTTTTAGGCAGCAGTCTATGGGATTCTGGGGTGGGTAGTTGGTTAACCGGTCCTAGAAAGATAGATTTATTGGTTATCAGGTTGATATTTGTCTAGCCTCTAGCAGGGGAGGGGTGTCAATCGGTACGGTACTAATTTTGAATACCGAAAACTAGAACCGTACCGTACCAAATTTACACGGTACGGTACGGTTTCGGTATTTGTAAAAACGGTTTGGTACGGTTTTGGTATTAAATCGGTACAGAAAAACGGTTTAAATACGGTATTTAGTGCGGTACACTTTTAATACAAACAAACCCATACCACTTTTGTTATTAGTTCATTAAGATTCTAATGAAATTGTGATCAAACAATCAATAGAATTTGATATTAACAAAGACAAAGCAAATAAATATAATTAATAGAGACAAAACAAGTAAATCTAAGAAGAGGAGTGAAAGATGAAATGAAAATTTGAAATAGGGAATTATGGATAGGGTAAAGGTAAAGCGTTTTAATTGTAAAATTACATTTATATCTTTTAATTTGGTACGGTTTCGGTACATACCGACGGTATGAGTACTTAAAACCGGAACCGTACCGAATTTTCAACGGTGCGGTACGATATGATTTTAGACGGCGCGGTTCGATATGGTTAAACGGTTTCATTATGCGATTGACACCCTTAAGCAGGGCCAATCAAAATGTCCACCATGTCGACAACTGGGGTATGGAACTCGGTGTTCCGTATAACATCTTTTATACCCGTCTGTTTTATTTAATTTTTTTCTTCTCCTACGGTTTGGTGGGCGTGGGACAAGTGAACTCAGATATGGGGCTAAAGAGAAAAGACTAACAAGAAAGGGATATAAGATTCCGAGCATTTAGGAATCTTTTTTGGTTGTTGGTGTAATATGAATGCATTAATAATTGTGATATTTGTGATTATTGGTGTTGTCCTAGCAATGGAAAAAATTAAAAGATTGTTGTTCCCAACTAGAGATCCATACCAGGGCGAGACTTTTCACGGCCAACAAGAAACACACAGAATTATTGGGGTATCTTATCATATTTGTCGAAAGTAAATTAGGCAGAGTAGAAAGGCATTCTTCGAGTTGTGTAAATTGGTGAGGGATAGGGGTCTCATGTTTGATAGTAGGCTTGTGAATTTGGAGGAACAAATGGTGATGTTTTTGAGGGTACTTGGGTTGAAGCATTTGAATTGTGACCTTGGTCATCAATCTAGTCATTCCGGTGAGACTGTGAGTTGACACTTAATTTTGCTTTGAATGCAATGATAAAATTCTTTCTAAGGCAAACTCAGTCTCATTGCATTTGATAATCAGTTTTGGAAAGGAAAATTCTCATTGCCATGTTAAATAGAATTCAATCATTGCCAATCATTGCCTCTTGCCATAGTTTGCCTTCTTGAATAGAATTCTTTCTAAGAGAAATTAAGTAGTCAATTTCTTGAGGTACAATTAACAATTCCTAGTTATCTGTTACATAAGCAATTATATGTAATTCATCTTTAGGAGTACAATACACCATTGATTTTAACATAAAGAATACACCATTAATTTCGAGTTCCATGTCCTCAGTGAGACATGTAAGAGTCAGGCCTTCCTAATTCGATTGAGTCGGATGGCATCCCCTTGTCAGTCTACCTGGCTTTCTAATTATGTTAGAGGTTTATCTGGTTGGAATTATTTGAATGTCCATCTCCAAACAATAGAAGAACACTGAGCAACAAGAATAGAGAAACAATTAATCAAAATGTACTAATGCTACTATTAGTTGCACAGTCTTGTTTTCTGGTTATAAATTACCGATTGAATGTATTATTGAGGCCACTAGTACTTACATGTTTTCCTTCTCTGGTATGGAAGTATCTGTTCCGTACACAGTTTAAGGACCGTAAATGATTATTATACAAGGATTCAGTCCAATCCTTGAAAAGCATAAAAATTAGGTATGTTTAACATATCTACCGTTTAACAATTCTTGCTGTTGTAACCTTGGAGTTAGTGCTGCAACCTTGCAACCACCACTTCAAGTGTTCATTCCTTGCTAATGCATAATCTCATTCCATTTCTACCTATGCTATGCTCTCATTTTGATTCTTGCATATGCATTTCTATGATTCTCTTCTTAGCATCTTGTATTCTTGTCCTAAACTGAAGTATGAAGCATGCTAAGTCTAATTTCTATGCTAGCATATGATCCTAATCCATTGCATATCAATTCCCTAGCTAATTCCCTAATTTCCCTTGCAATTGCATTTGATTTCAATTGATGCTATGATTCTTGTCCATAGAACTTAGGGTTTCAATTTGGGGATTCCTAATTAGAGCATTAGATTATGCTAATTACTTGCTAGATAGTGTTCTTATACTGCTACAATCAATCCCTCCAAGTTTCGGATCGATCCGAGCCCTGGAAGCTAGGTTTCAGATCAAAATTCACTATTCAGCCCCGCACTTCACTTGGTCGACTAGGTCAGTCAACCAATTGGTTTCTGAACTGTGTACTTCGCCGATTTGATCCGTTCAACCTCCGATTATCCTGATTTCTTTTCTAATCTTTCATCTATGTTTGTCTAGGGTCTATATACCATCTTTGGATCATTCTTTTGTGACCTTTGGATTAGCTTCACATTGTCTCAAGGTAAGGATGGTTATCACCATATAACATAGACTATGTGATTATTACAATGATGTTGACAACTTAGTAGGCTTAGCTTCTTTGTTATAATTGAACATCATATGACTGTTGTACATGCTTTAGAACAGTAGTAATATGTTTACATACTCTTGCTTATCATGATTGTTATTTCTTGTCAATTTCATATATGATTGATCATGTGATGTTATGATTTATCTTTCAATATAATGAAGTATCATGTATGTATGATATTGTGAAATTGAGAATGTGATCAGATAAGTATGATTTGGGATTGGGGAATGTCTTTTGACATTTCTGTCCTTGGACATCGGAGGGAATAGTATGGGATGTTCTCCGAAGATGCCCATCGACGCTTTTCCGGATTATTGGATGTCATATATAGGATTTGTCTAGATGTGTTGGCTAGGACATCCTTGTTGTATCAGCCCCGAATCGGAAGGGCATTGAGACCGAAAGAGCCATGGTAGTAATGTGGGTTTATGGGCGCTCAAGACCGGTAACCAACCCGAGAGGACATAGATCACATTACGGATACTCGTTGAGACCATTTATTGGTAGGGTTGCAAATAGCTAGACTTGGGCTCATGGGCGCTCAAGACCGGTAACCAAACCATGAGAGGATGTGAGAGCTTCCCGTTTACCATTTGTGGATGACCAATAGGGTTGATGTGTCCGTAGTCCGAGTTGGTTGTAGCCGTAGGATACGGGACTCTAGTATGAAGGATACCGAACCGAGTTGGTTGTAACCATAAGGGAAGTATCTGGCTCTGACATGATATGAATGAGTAGATGACTTGCATTGGGGTAGGCTTTACCGTGACATGCGCCAATACTTATACCAATGGTGATGTGAGAGAGAGGTGACTTAAACCCCAGCCATGGATTGTCCCGAGGGATGCAGGACCCAACTACCATCGAAGAACCCAAGATACCGAGATGGTTGAGGGAAGACTGATTTGAGACCCACCCGGAGAAGTATGGTGCTATGACTTAAAGCATGTCTACCATAGAGACTAGCATGTATAGAGTTAGAATCATATTTGCATCATCTGTTTCATGTCATCTTGCATTATGTTATGTTTTGTATCATGTGACTTATGTATTATGGAATAACTGTCTTGCTGAGTTCTTTCAAACTCATGTCTTTCTGTGCAATTGTTTTGTTAGATTACTCTACAAGTGTTGAAGAATCTGATGGCTCTTTCATCAAGACGGACCCCGATGCCACATACAACTCTCAAGGTCTTGGCTACTATGAAAATCACATTGAAGATTCTGAGGGTGGTTACATTCCGTACTAGGATTAGCTCGACCTTAGTGTGGGAGAGGCCGTGTTTGATTTCGAACATCTATACTATGAGGATATTTTGTATAAGATAGAGGAGACCTTAGTTTAGACTTTTATATTATTATCTCTTTGAAACTTGGATATGTAATCTTAACTTTAATTGATCTACATTCCGCTGTTACCGAGGGAGTGATTTCCGCTCACTCTCTCTCTCTTTTTGGATCATGTGTATACATTGGTATCTTTTATTCCGCACTTTGATTATCTTGTTCTTATCTTAATCATGATTTCATTTATTATATGCTTTGACTTTGATTATTATTGTTCATGATTGTGTTATCGTGTATGTGGGAGGCATGGTTGCCCGATACTTGATCCATGGGACTGTGGATCACATACCCGGGTATGCTAGGTAGGGTACCAGCTGGGTGGATGTGACACCATCACTCTGGTATGAGGAGTTCTTACCAATCTTTCCGCATTCGACACAATAGCTTGAAGATGTCCATAAGCAGCAATACGGGTCTCATTATGTAAAGTCATAAAACCCGTCATCATTTGGTTGAACTGAGTAGCTTGCTGCTACATCATATTACCCATGGTGTTGGCAATATCCTAGAAATTTTCCACCGGCAAAGCACCAAGGAGATCATCAGCAATCTGGCCATTCATCGGAGTTTGCTGACCAAGGTCCCCATCAGGTATGGTCCTATTAGGTACTCTTCCAGTCTCGTTGAGGCTTGCATTAGTGTTACGATTCTTGAGATTAACCATCCTACAAATCCGAAAAATCAAACACCAAAAATTAAAGATCCAACAATATCCACTTGATCTTATGCTTTCAACATTCATATCAGACTTAGAATCATTAATATAGTCATCATATAAACATTCACGGGTCAAAAATCAAATTTTCCAAAAATCACCAAAATCAAAGCTTACTAACTCTGTGGGTCAATTGGCTGGGTCGATTGACCCAGCCGTCGACCCACATAAACAGTGCGTGATTTTCAGCTTAAAAGCCTACTTCTTCAAATCAAAACACGGTCAAACACTCAAGAACTTGTGAGAGAACTCTGGGGAAAGGTTTTCCAAGATTTTCAAAGGTCATCCAAGGTGGTTTAGGTCTTCTACAATAACTCACAAACACACATTGATCATCAATCAAAGGTATACACTATTCCCTCTCTCAAAAGCTTCAAATCTTGACTTGCATTCATCCAAAACCATGAAATACTTGTTGCAATAGTTAGAAATCATGTCTAGGAACACTTATAAACATGCTCCAAGCAATTTTAACTCAATGTCATGCTTCTACAACAAGTTCTATCAATTTCATGCTCTCTTTTCACTTTCACACTGCAAAAATCTCCTTTTTGAAAACTTCTCCCATTTTCAAACCACAAGGAATTTTGACCCCAAACCACTTTCTACATGTTTGAAATGATATGGTAGAGGTGTGCATGCAATTCGATTGAACCAATTTCACAAATTCAAAAATCCAAGTTTTGACTTAAAATGAAAATTCTCCTTTGCTTTCTTGCTGAATTTTCCCTTGTAGACCAAGATTTTGAGGGATTTTTCTCAAACAAACCATCCTAACATGTTATTCCAAGTATTATGCACATGCTAGTACGTTCAAATTGCAATTTTGCCAAAATAATTTTTTTTGAAAATTACGATAATGCCCTTCTTGCTGAATATTTATGCAAAAACACTAACTCAAATTTCCTTTGTCTTCTAAACAGATACATACATCATGACACCACATGTTCGACGCTTAGGTGGTAGGAGAGGCAGGGGTAGAGGTCAAGCACCAGTCCTAGGGCCACGGGATGAGATCATCCGTAGAGATCGATTCGTCACACCACATGCAGAGTTCTTGTATAAGGCATACTTCGAGTATTGTCATATAGAGTACAGCCGTGTACTACAGTTACGATAGCTCAGGACATTCCGATTCGACACCATGCAGTGGACACATCTCTTCACTGAGGATCTACCAATCTATCCAGACCTAGTGCGACTGTTCTTCAGCAACATGTCTCACTTCTACTAAGGCAGAGGTCAGCGTACTTTTGAGCTATTCATCGAGAGTCGAGTCCGAGAGACACGGATCAGATTCTCCACCAGCACACTGGCACGCATTTTTCAGGTACCATACTATCCAGATGAGTGCAGATGGATACCTATGGGTGCCGAGGTAGACTCATTCCTTCTTCCATACGAGCTTCATGAGATCTGTGCCACACTTTGGGACGACTTGAGGTGTTAAGTCCACGTACTAGTGCTAGGATGACATTTTCTTCTAGAGTCATCGGTCACATCGTGGTCCGAAACATCATACCGAAGGTCAGACATCATCATAGGGTGTCAATGATGGAGGCCTTGGTGATCTACCGCATCTACATGGGATTCCAGATCGACTTGTCATTCATCATCCAGAATGTCATGATAGATATAGTAGAGCATCCTGGTGTGCGGAACCTTTGCTTTGGTCGACTTTTGACACTTGTCTTCCGACACTTCGAGGTGAGCTTGGAGAACACATAGATGCTTACTCGGGAGCTGGGTTATGACATCACGGCTAGGACCATGGAAAGATCCACCTTAGTCATGCTGAAAGATTTGAGGGCGAGGATGATGATGAGGATGAGTCTGAGGATGATCAGGACGCAGAGAAGGAGGAGGATGTTGATCCAAATAATGATGACCAGGCAGGAGAGGATGTAGAGATGCGAGGCTAATCCAGGTCATGATGAGATTCCTGCACCACCACCACACTTCAAGGTTGGGGGTCCTTCACATACAGCTCTTGAGACACAAGATTTGTATGCTCAAATGCTTGCCATGACTTCCATTCTGGAGAGGATAGAGGTCGGACAGAGAGGATGGAAGCTTAGCTTACACAGGTTGTGGAGGATGTTAGAGTACTCAAAGATCAGAGATAGATTCCTATATAGATTGTACTAGGATTTTCTTTTATGCTTTCAGTGATGTAACTCTTTTGTAAAAACTTCCTAGAAATTAATGAAGTTCATTTGTTTCACTTTCTTATAGTATATTATGCATTTCTTTTATTGCATTAAATTATGTTTGTTCAATCATAATTATTGCGCATTATTCAACAAACATATTATGCTTCATTATTTATATTTCTAGTCCAAGTTCTTTATTATTCACTTCTAAGAAAACTTGAGTCATTTCTAAGTCTATGACCCAAGAATGTTCTATTATTGTTTCATGTGGTTAGGATTATTGATGAGCACATTTATGTGTGAACTCTTAGGGCATAAAGCATGCATTTTATACACTTAGAGTAGAGTTACCTTGGGTTTTATGTTGTTTTTGCAGATTTTAGGACTTTTCAAGATTTAAACAAATATTTGGAGTTTTGGGCTTGAATCATGCTATTTTACACGTCAAGAAGTCCATTCAAATTCTCAAATGCGAAAATGGGCCTGATCTGGAGCATGATAGGCTAGACATGTGTGATTATGGGCCAACTCCGAAATATTGAAGAGATAAAGAAGGCAAATTTGATCTACGACTGAGATTTTAAATCAAATCTACAGAGATATTATTGAGAGAGTCCAAATGGAAAATAGTCCTTGCATACCTCAATATCTTATCTCTTATCTTGGATTTAATTAAAGAAAGAAAAAGAGGAAAAATCCCGTTTTTGAATGCCTCTGTCCAGTTTTGATCAAACCCTTCATCGAACGATCATCCGATGTCCGATCGTGCTGATTTTTGGAGGAGAGCTTCACGACTACTTAAACCTCAAATCCAACGGTGGAATTATGCATCTGATCTCTCTAAGTCGGCGCGATTACTACATCAAAACCCTAATTGGTTGAGTCAGATAGAAACCCTGAGTTTTATTCAAATTCAGCCGTGCTTCATATCTCATGTAAACTCTATAAAATGAGAGCATACTCCATCAAAGGAGGGTGTTCTAGAGCTTAGTAGAAGCATTCTTTCTTCTCTCTTTAGTTTATTAAGGTTTTCTCTAGTTTTCTTTGCTTGCATTAGTGAAATTTAAATTTCTAGATTCAATGTTTAGGTTTAATATTTTTATGTAATGCAATTCAATTTCAAGCTTCAAGTTCAAGTTTCAATTTTTTTAGATTCGTTTTTCTCTGGGTCTAGCAGTTGCAGATTTAGATTATTCTAGATCTAGATCTGGTTGTTAGGGTTGGTTGAGATTCGAATCGTTTGTTCAATTCGCAAGTAAGTAACCTTCTTTATTAATCTTCTCTCCTCCCTCCATTCCCGCTTCTATCTACCCCTCCATATTCTTAATTTAGGACTTACTTTCAGCATTATTTATTGTTCTCCTTTCCCTTGGATCCTTGATCAGAGATGCCTACAGTCGTGCCTCTCTTTGGTTAAGGCTTCCTTTTCCTTTTATTGCTTTGTTTATTGTTTTGTTATTTACTTTCTGTTATTTACTTTTCTGCCTATTCATTAATCATCTCGGATCACATAACCGGAGCAAGACAGTCGTGCCTCTGCTTCTGGTGACGGGTGGTGTTGCATCTGCATTTTAGCTATGAACTAAATTTTACTGATTGCTTTAACATACTTACTTGGTTTTACTTTCTTTTCCTTTTTATTTTTATTGTTCGCATTTTTTTTCCCTGTCTTTTATTTATGCATTGATTATGTTTAATTTATTTTTCGTTTCAATTCGATTGCATTAGACGTATAAGATTAGGATCGTTTAGTTTAGTTAATTAGTTAACAGAAATTGAATCATTACACTCTCGCATTACTATTAAGAAGTTGAATTATAAGTGGCATACCTCCTTGAGATCGACCCGTTAGCTACACGATATCTGCGCTTGCGGTTACTTTTAAATTTCACAGACAAGTTTTTGGCGCCGTTGCCGGGGAGGTATTAGTCTACTTTGTTTTTCTCATTCTTAGGTAAATTGAAGTGATTTAAAAAAAAAAAAAAAATTCAAAGATATTACTCTTAACTTGAGTATAAACAAAAACTTATAGTAGTCCCCACTCTACTGTAGAATCCCCAGGATTCGATTGTAGGTGGCTCCGAAGACTATACGGATTCCCTTGCTGTCAAACCTATACAACGCTCAGCTATACAGCAACCTTACGGCTTTGGAATCATTGTTTCAATCTTTGTGGTGGGAAATTCACTACTTTCCCTTCGTTTTTGTTATTTTCTTTTCTTTTATTCTGTAGTTACTTTATTTATTTAGAAAAAAAAAATCTCTCATTCTTTCATAAGAGCCATTAATTGCATTAGGTGGTTAGTGCATGTGTGTCTGGACTCGTGATTCTACAAATAGAATTGTCCGAGTGTCTAACTTGACCATGGAAGGTCTACCTCCACCACCTCCACCTAAGAGTCTTAGGGATAGATTTTATCCAACCCGATCTGCACAACCTTCCTGTATACGTTTACATGAAGTGAGGGTAATAATTTTGAGCTCAAATCTCATTATCTATCTATGTTACCCCAATCTCATGGGTTACCTGATCAAGATGCACATTTGTTCCTTAGGGAGTTTGAGGAGGTTTGTGGCTTTATGAAGGTACAACAGCTCACTGATGATGCTGTAAAACTACGATTCATTACATTTGCATTAAAGGACCAAGCCAAAAAGTGGCTTTATAGCTTACCTAGGGATAACATTATATCATGGGAACAATTTACTGTCCTATTTTTGAAGAAATTCTTTCCTTTCTCTAAGACTAATAAAATAAGAAATGATATTCTTCAATTTCGTCAGAAACCCAATGAGTCCTTTGCTAAGGTAATGGAGAGGTTTCAAAGCCTTCTCCAAGAATGCCCTCACCATGGTATAGAATTATGGCATTTATGCCAAATAATTTATGAGGGTATCGATTACCAAACAAAGCAACTTTTGGAATCAATGTTCCCCACAGGATTTACATCATTCACTGATGATTCCAAAGCTTGGAATTTTCTTTTAGACCTAGCAGATAGAACTAGAGAATGGGAGTCAACCCAAGAGTCTAAAAGGACTAGTAGGGGATATTTTGTTGATAGCCAAGTTCATAAGGAAGTACAAATAGATAACCTTTTGAAAAAGTTAAAAACTTTGGTAGTTAAAGCTGCACCACCAAGTCAAGCACATTTTATTGACAAATCTATTGCTATGTGTGCATGGTGTCAATCTCCTACACATGTAATTGAGGAATGTCCTAGCTATTCTGGAGGCTAACATGAGAATGTCAGTGCGATGTTTCCAAACCTGTACAGTAACACGTACAATCCTGGGTGGAAGAATCATCCTAACTATTCATGGTCTCAAGGGCAAAACCAAAATAGATTAAGCAATTATTCCACACAAAATCACTTTTGTGCCCCTCAACAACAAAGTGCACAATTTTCTTATAATCAAAATGTTCAGTTCCCTCAAGCCCCTAATTTTCAGAATCCCAATTTAGCTAGGCCTGTCAATTCTTCTATTGTGCCTCATATGCCTCTCATTTCACAAAATCAATCATCACTTGGTTTCAACAAAGGTAACAATTCGGAGTTTTCTCGTTTTTCTACCTTAGAGAAAAATATGGAAGCATTTTCCAGCACCTTTATGGCTTCTATGCATAATATGGAAAAACAAATTTCCACTCTTGCAAATGCTTTGTCTGAGCGAGAAAGAGGTAAAATGCCTAGCCAACCTGAGTTAAATCCTAGGATTCAGATTCAACAAAGACCATCAAATTTACCAAATCAAGTCAACCAAGTTGAATCCTCCCCTTCTTCTTTAGCTCCAATTAATTCTGTGTCTGCATTGCGAAGTGGGAAAGGGTATTTAACAGGTGAGTCACATATTAATGAAAAGAGCGAGATTAGTGACCACTGTGATGAGGAAAATGTTCAAGTATCTCCTAAAAAAGGTTTGTTTGAGAAACCCATAGAAGTTGAGAATGAGTCAAATACTGTAGTTGAGGAATCTTTTGATTTTCCTAATAATGTGATTACCAACTTTGAAATTGATTTTGATTATGAATTTCAATAATGTATGGATATGTTGGATGATGATAGTGAAACTTTCTTTTCTGAAGTCTTAAATTTTCACACACCTTTGGAGCCTATTAAACCCCTATCCATCTCCATCTCCATTCCTAAGCCTTCAATAATTGAATCACCCAAGCTAGAATTGAAAGAATTGGTTTCTAATTTAAAGTATACTTTCCCGGGACAAGATAATCCTCTTCCCGTCATTGTTGTCTCCGATTTAATTCCTGACAAAGCAGAAGAGTTGATCACACTGTTGAAAAATAATAGAGAACCATTGGGTTGGTTTATCACAAATATCAAAGGTCTAAGCTCTTCCATTTTACAACATCATATTCATTTTATGAAGGATGCTAAACCGTCTAAAGAACCTCAACGTATGATGAGAATTTTCTTTTACATGGTGAATGTTTTTCTTGAAGTTTTTAGGGATGACTTTTCTATTCATGATTTTTCTTATTTGGAGTGCCTTCCCCATCATACGTTGCTATTGAAGATAAGACAAAAGCTTCCCATGATAAACACATCTTGACTGAAAGGTATACCCCTCTTTTGCATTGCCTTTATTCTTCTTTTCATGCATGCATTGAGGACATTGCATTACTTAAGTGTGGGGGGGGTATAACTTTGTTGTAGATTTTAACTTTGACTTTTGGTTAGTATTCATATTCTTTCAATTGCTATGATGTGTGAAATGAGAGTGATTTTGGTACCCATCATGAACGCATAAAAACCCTGTTGAGAGGAAGGTAACTTGTATATATGTTGAGATGATAATTTCCTTAGAAAAATAAAAGGCCATTAACTTAAGGCGTTGGACCATCTATGAGTTTTGTGGGTCCTTGTTTCTTTGGCTAGAAGTTGAGATCAATTTTATGTATGGCATGACAAAAAAAAAAAAAAAAAAAAAGAGTAGAAAGTAAAAGTTGAATTCCTTGGAACTAGATAGGGCACTCCGACTCAAGAATTGAGGTGACTTGATCGAAACTCTTAGGAAGGAGATTATTGAAAAGAACTCTCGCATCACTGTCTATGTGGGCATATGCAAAGCAAAGCTACAAAGTAACTTGGGTTTCTGGTGTTTGCTCCACCATGTCATTCAAGCCAACCGTAGTGGAGTAATGTAGAGTTCACTACTCAAAAGAAAAGAAAGAGATAAATACAAGTGTCATCAATGCCTTGGTAAAATTGTTTGGTCAAAAATACTTCAAAACCTTAGTACTTGGTCCCCTTACTTTATTAGTGGTTCTGCTTAAATAAGAGGTGTACTTGAAAGATATAAGGTGAGTCTTTGATTGAGATATATGCTAAGAGAACAATGGGATATGGAGCGGCTTGTCGGACAGTCTCAAGAATCAATATGGGGTAATAAAGTTCCAAGTGTGGGGGATCTTAAATCAATGGTGAGAAAAATTGTCATAGCTATTGATCATGTATGAGTACTTATCAATTGTTAGAGTTGGAATTTGCAATGTTTTATTTTGAGCTAAAATTGGAATTTTGGATGTACATTCACTACAAACATCCACGAGACAAAACTCGTCCTCTAGGGGTAACCTAGTGGTTTAAAGGCTTGTCCTACAAACATCCACGAGACAAAACTCGTCCTCTAGGGGTAACCTAGTGGTTTAAAGGCTTGTTGCACATGCTAAGTGTAACCGTGATTCCTACGAAAGTGAGTTAGGAATTATTTTGTTGCACTAGTTTCTTACCTGCATTTGTATATTTCTTTAATTTTTGCTTGAGGACAAGCTTAGTCTAAGTGTGGGGGAATCTGATGAGCACATTTATGTGTGAAATCTTAGGGCATAAAGCATGCATTTTATACACTTAGAGTGGAATTACCTTGGGTTTTATATTATTTTTGCAGATTTTAGGACTTTTCAAGATTTAAACAAATATTTGGAGTTTTGGGCTTGAATCATGCTATTTTACACGTCAAGAAGTCCATTCAAATTCTCAAATGCGAAAATGGGCTGATCTGGAGCATGATGGGCTAGAGATGTGTGATAATGGGCCAACTCCGAAATATTGAAAAGATAAAGAAGGCAAATTTGATCTACGACTGAGATTTTAAATCAAATCTACAGAGATATTATTGAGAGAGTCCAAATGGAAAAGAGTCCTTGCATACCTCAATATCTTATCTCTTATCTTGGATTTAATTAAAGAAAGAAAAAGAGGAAAAAGAATTATATTCAGAAAGAAAAAGAGGAAAAATCCCGTTTTTGAATGCCTCTGTCCAGTTTTGATCAAACCCTTCATTGAACGGTCATCCGATGTCCGATCGTGCTGATTTTTGGAGGAGAGCTTCACGACTATTTAAACCTCAAATCCAATGGTGGAATTATGCATCTGATCTCTCTAAGTCGGCACGATTACTACATTAAAACCCTAATTGGTTGAGTCAGATAGAAACCCTGAGTTTTATTCAAATTCAGCCGTGCTTCATATCTCATGTAAACTCTATAAAATGAGAGCATACTCCA
The DNA here is from genome assembly GCF_041222555.1 of Hakea prostrata. Classification (NCBI taxonomy): domain Eukaryota; kingdom Viridiplantae; phylum Streptophyta; class Magnoliopsida; order Proteales; family Proteaceae; genus Hakea; species Hakea prostrata. Next base: position 37,883,018 of record NC_142600.1, read on the forward strand.
TCAAAGGAGGGTGTTCTAGAGCTTAGTAGAAACATTCTTTCTCCTCTCTTTAGTTTATTAAGGTTTTCTCTAGTTTTCTTTGCTTACATTAGTGAAATTTAAATTTCTAGATTCAATGTTTAGGTTTAATATTTTTATGTAATGCAATTCAATTTCAAGCTTCAAGTTCAAGTTTCAATTTTTTTAGATTCGTTTTTCTCTGGGTCTAGCAGTTGCAGATTTAGATTATTCTAGATCTAGATCTGATTGTTAGGGTTGGTTGAGATTCGAATCGTTTGTTCAATTCGCAAGTAAGTAACCTTCTTTATTAATCTTCTCTCATTCCTCCATTCCCGCTTCTATCTACCTCTCCATATTCTTAATTTAGGACTTATTTTCAGCATTATTTATTGTTCTCCCTTCCCCTGGATCCTTGATCAGAGATGCCTACAGTCGTGCCTCTCTTTGGTTAAGGCTTCCTTTTCCTTTTATTGCTTTGTTTATTGTTTTGTTATTTACTTTCTGCCTATTCATTAATCATCTCGGACCACATAACCGGAGCAAGCCTATAGTCGTGCCTCTGCTTCTGGTGACGGGTGGTGTTGCATCTGCATTTTAGCTATGAACTAAATTTTACTGACTGCTTTAACATACTTACTGGTTTTACTTTCTTTTCCTTTTTATTTTTATTGTTCGCATTTTTTTTTCCTGTCTTTTATTTATGTATTGATTATGTTTAATTTATTTTTCGTTTCAATTCGATTGCATTAGACGTATAGATTATGATCGTTTAGTTTAGTTAATTAGTTAATAGAAATTGAATCATTCCACTCTCGCATTACTATTAAGAAGTTGAATTATAAGTGGCATACCTCCTTGAGATTGACCCATTAGCTACACGATATCGTGCGATTGCGGTTACTTTTAAATTTCACAGACAATTATCCTTGAACTGTGGGCTCTGATACCACTTTGTCACATCCACCCAACCGGTACCCTATCTGGCATACCCGAGTGTGTGATCCACAGCCCTAAATATTAGTATCGAGGAAATCAACCTCCCACATTTACAATAATATAATCAAGAACAACACTAAAATCAATATTAGAGTGTAGCAAAAAATCACTCTACAGTAATAGTGGAAAAGTAGATCAAAAGTAAAAAGAGTATTACAACCAATTTCCAAAATGGAAAGAAAGAAGTAAACTAATCTAAACAAATGGTTTTTCAAATCTATAAACAGTATGTCTATAAGAAAAAAAAAGATGATGTCACATTGCTGACACACAAGTACTAAGGCCGGACTAATCTTGATAAGCTCCAACTTCGTACTGGTAGTCTTCACCGTCTTAGTGACCGTAGCCAGTACATTGGGTACCGTATGAGTCATCCGCTTGGGCTTTATAGTACTGGCCCTCATAGTCATCTGTACCTGCAGATAAGTCTAGCAAAGGTGTTGCAAAAAGAAGTGAGTTCAAAAGAACTTAGCAAGGCAGTTTATTCCCCAATAAAACAATAAAGCATGATAGCAAAACATAAAGGATGCACATGATATGAAATAGACTTGCAACTATGATTCTAAGTCTATGCATGATGGTCTCTATTGGTAGACATGCTTTAAGTCATAGCACCATACTCCTCTGGGTAGGTCTCAAATCTCCCTTAACCATCTTGGTATCTTGGGTTCTCCGGTGGTAATTGGGTTATGCATCCCTCTCGGACATTCATTGGCTGGGGTTTAGGTCACCGCTCTCTCACATCACCATTGGTCTGAGTATTGGTGCATGTCAAGGTTAAACTTAGCCCAATTCAAGTTTTCTACTTAGTTATATCAATTCAGAGTTAGATACTTCCATTCCTCACCTCTCGCGATCCTTTTCCAGTACCCTTCTTATTAAGGTCAGCGTATCCTATGGCTACAATCAACTTGGACTACGGGCTCATCAACCCTATTGGTCATCCACAAATAGTAAACGGAAAGCTCTGATGTCCGCTCACGGGTTGGTTACCGGTCTTGAGCGCCCACTAACCCCCATTGCTACCACAGGTTACTTGGTCTCAATACCCTTCCGAATCGGGTCTGATATAACAGGGTAAACCTATCCAAACACTGCTAGACAAGCCCTAGGTTGTCAACAAATAATCAAGGAAAAAGTCAAATGGCATTATAGGAAAGCGTCCCATACCACTTCCACTGATATCCAAAGACAGAAATGTCAAAAGAACATTTCCCATTCCCCAATTACACTTAAGCAATCACATTCCCAAATTAGTCATTCACAAGCACAACTGATAATACAATACATAGGGAAATAATCATTCATACATGATTGAAATAATAATTGAATCACATGAACAAGTCCTACTGTAGTTGAAGAAATTACAATAGCAGTATAATTATAAGAAAGCTAAGACAACAGTAGTATGATCATGCAATCCGAATCAAATACAGGTAAACATGCATATTAGTTTATTAGGGAACAACCATCCTTACCTTAATTAACTTCGAAGAATTCTGGAGAAATAAAGAGGATAGGTCCAAGGTTAGCATATAAACCCTAAACAAGCATAGTTCAATCATTAGGAATAAGCTCATGAAGATTAGAAGTCAAAAAGATCGAAATAAATCAATAAAACAACTACTGTCATTGTGGGCTGATTGGCTGGGTCTACTGGGCAATCGACCCAAAGGAACAAGACGGAGAGCGAAAAACCTGGATTTTGATCCGAAACTCATCTTCCGAGATTCAAAACACTCCGAAATTTTAAGGGAAACTCTAAAACAATAGTCTAAGACTATCTAGCATAGTTTAGACATCAACAATGATCAAAACGATAGAATTCTAAATTAATCAAAAACTAAGGTTTTCAGAGAAAACAGTTCGTGAATTCTACGGAGAGGCTAGAGAGAATGAGATTTCACTCTAGAAGAATAATAACAGTTGATCATAGTTAGAAACTAATATAGGAATGAATCTAGCATGATTCAAAATAAAAAACAATAGAATGATCACACATTCATGAAGATCTCACAAGGTCTTTTCTTAAATTCGATTTGTGTAGATCATAGAAAGCATTGGAGTGAATGGAGATTCACTCACAACTACAGAGATTGAAGAAGAGGTATTTGTAAGGATACAAAACCATTTTCAAAATCACAGAGATGAAAAGGAATCAATTAGAAGAATAGATCAATGAAAGATTATGAGTGATTACTAACCTTAATGAGGGATGACCGTCGAAAAACTTGAGAATTCGCAACGGATCTTCCACAACACCAAAGAGAGGGCTTGAGAGCTTTCTCAGAGGCTTTAGAAACAAGTATGGCTGAAAACCACGAAGTTCTATTAAGTAGAGCATCAAAACCCTAAAAATCAGAGATTTACACTTAAGCCCCTGTAACTATGGATCGATTGGCCCAGTCGACCCAAGCAGTCGACTTAGGTTGACAGCAAGCCTAGATCAGGTAATTGAAGCTTCAAACCTCAAAATTTTCAATGGGGCTTTTCCCAACACAACAAGCAACTTACCTAGCATTGAGGGATCCCTTCAAACCATGTCCACCTAGGCTTCAAGTCCATCAACCAAATTCTTCTTCTTCAAGGTGCAATTTCTTCTCCAGCTTTGACAAGGTTTCCAAGTATGGAAACCATCATCAATCTCCATGGGTTCTAGGTCAAACACCATGTCTTCCATTGAGATGGCCAATAATTGCCTTCTTCCTTCATTTCGGGTCTTCGGAGCTACAACCAAAAGGGTTTCCGGGTTAGGGTTAGGGTTGGATTTCACACCCAAGGAGTGAAGAAGCTTCAAAATTGCAAGCTCCCTTTCTCTCCCATGTTCTCAGCCTCCTTTTTGCAAAAACAATGCATTTATGGGGTTAGAGAATCATAATATATCTCCCAAATCTGCCCCGAAATTGGGCAGGGGTGGTTGGTCCAGCCGATCAACCGACCCTATATCTCCTAATGATAAGGCCGATTGCGACGGGCTTCAAAGGGTATAAAGGTCCTTTCAAGGGCTGATCATTGGTATATTTTACCTTGAAATTCGAATCATCTAGCATTGGTTTACGGACATGCCAAAACCTCCTTATGCCTTCAAGATTGATCTTCTCTCTTCTTTTGAAATCCATTAGAGTGATCGGGTCTTCATTGGTCATCCACCTTCATAGGTTCCATTTCCGAACACCTGGACTTAACTCTTATGGTTTAGAGTTGTCGCTTACTTGTACTCCAAGTTCGCAGTTCTTGAACCAAAGGGTTAAAGTGTCAAAATCCATGGGATTTCACACTCTCTCTGGGAAATCCAATTTTTTGAATAAAGGGATATAATCAAGCTCATCACCGTGTGATGCAACCAAACCCTTGAACAGACAGTAACCACCGTGCACAATATGAAAAGAAAGACAGAGAGCTGTATGATCTCCTTGTTCATCTGGGTCTCCAACCAGTTCCTCTGGGGTGCAGTTTCGGAATTGTTGAGCATCACTTTGGTTTCACGGCCAACGTTGACTGCAACACCAATCAACCAAGCTGTGTTCTTGATCTCGCAACCACAAGAACAATATTTTTAGGACCAAGGGACACTCGCTTCCCATTAATCTCCATGCTTCTTAGAAAATCATGTGTTCCTATGAACTCCTTTCTCAATCATCTTCAAAAGTGTCTCGTGGATTTTCCATCCAAATTGATAGTCTGAATATAAGCAACCCTAGAAGGATTGTTGGTAGGGAGCAAATACCATGTCACATGAAGGAGTATCATCTGAAGTAAACTAATGATCTCCCCAACTAGAATGTCCTTCCATCTCTTCCACTTCCGCTCTAATTCATCATTTCAGGATGTGAAATCCTTTACTTCAAGAGCACATTTGCATGGTTGATAAAAATAAGATATTGAGGTATTTTAGTCATATCATATATATTTAAACAATATGAGGTGTACTTTGATTTCTCCAACTTTGAAATTTGAAAGAACTTAATGGTAGGAGACGATGTTAGTTACTTTGGAATCCATACATAATTTATTGCACTAAAGATACCTAACATTATTTTATAGTAGAGGAACCTACACCAGAAAACTCCAATATAAATATAACAAAACGCCAATATTTGAGCGACATTTTAATTATAGTAATAAAAAATATTCCTTAATTGAAAAATGAAAAGAAAGAAATAGAATATGCGAATATTCAAAAAAGTAGACAGTGATTAAAACCTGTGATATTTTTGGGTTGAAATCCTTTGCAGCCAAGAGTTGAGCGGCAATCCAGCGGCACTCAATATATGAATGCCACATGTACATTTAACTTTTTTCACCATTAGATAATTCAAATCAATCTAATCAATGGTTCATATTGATTCAGATCAAACCAAACCACATCTCTTTTTCACTGTTCTTTTCTGTCTTCCTTTTCCTGCGAAGCAATTAACTGCTGTGCTTCAGGTCCCAAACTCCATGAACCTGGATCATAGGAGGGGATTAAGAAAAGGCAACAGGAGAAGACAAAATGTCGTAGGGAAACTTTTAAAGTAAATCAGTTTAATATTCAAATCTGAAAAGGAAGAATTTCTTATAAACAAGAATTGATATTCTCATCCAACAATGCCAATCTTAGAAAAAGGAAGATTTCAGTTAAAAAATCGCAACTTTTGGGACAGCCCAAAATGCAGTAGTGACTTATGCAAATGTAAAGGAAGATAGAAAAGAACAGTGGAAGAGATGGTTTGGTTTAATCTTTGTTTGATCTGAATTCATGTGAACCACTGATTATATTGGTTTGAATTATCCAACGGTAGGAAAAAATAGAAGTACAGGTGGCACTCATATATGTGATGCAGGGGGATTTCAACCCATTCTGAAATGCCATTGTAGACAAGTTCGATGAAATTTTTAATGATTCAGATAGTAATGTTCATGAAGCTCTCCACTACCAGACAAGACCAAGTCATAGAAAGAAGAAATTACATCTTATTCCCAGAAAAAGTATCTCAAACGATTCAAAGAAACAACAGCAACGTGGCAAGTTTCGTGCTTCATTCTTATATTTTGAACGGAAATCACTATTCAGGATTTCAAAACCAAGCTCTCTAGCTATCTAAATATTCTTCTCCTTCTCTTCTGCTTCTCTTCTTCTTCTCCTTCATCTTTAATTATGTGCTCTTTTCTCAATTTCAATTTCGGGACTGTTTTCTTTGTATTCGTTCTCTTATCTGGCTCCTGGAACCTACTCTCACCCTCGTTCTATAATTTCTACTTCTCCCCCTTTTCTTATTCTTTGTCTCGACCTTTGACTTGCATGGATAAAATTAAGAACTACACGGCAATACAAAAATTTCAGAACTTTACGGCAATACAAGAATTTCAGGACTTTACAGCAATATCAGAGTTTAGGTTATTGAACAGAAAATCTATATTTGATTGTTCTCATCTGCATCCATTTCTTGAAATCACTACCAGTTCTGGAGGTGGGTTCGGACTCTCTGACAGTGAAAATGTCACAGTTACCGTAAGTGGAATTTCGCATCCTGCACAGTTTGATTGGGTTGCCATGATCTCACCCTCTAATTCCAGGTTAGCAAAAAATGAAGACTCCTTTAAATTCTCCCATTTTTAATTTGTTTCCTCCCCTTCTTTCACTACCAGAGCATTCTTTTTTGTGTACAGTGTTACAGCTTGTCTTTTGAGTGAACTATTCTACTATCAAACTGGAGATAAAAGCAAACTCCCCCTTCTATGCCATTATCCTGTGAAGGTAAACCCAATTGAGAATTTTAAAAATCAAATATGTTGCAAGGTTATGAATTAATGATCTTTATTTTTTGAAACTAACAGGCCCAGTTCTTGAGCAATGATCCAGATTATCCAACATGCAAGAACCACGAATGTAAGGAATACAAAGAGGGCGTATGTGCAATGAGAACATGTATGGGTTCAGTGACATTTCATGTCATTAACATCAGAACTGATATAGAGTTTGTGCTCTTCACTGGAGGGCTCGAACTGCCTTGTTTGTTAAAACGATCAAATCCTTTGAGCTTTGCTAACCCAAAATCTCCATTATATGGTCATCTCTCAAGCATAGATTCCACCGGAGAATCGGTAAGTGAGGTTCTTATATGTGCAAATATGTGTTTATAGCCACAGAGATGTGAACTGAAAAGGTCTAATTATGTGGGTTCTTTGTAGAGCAGATGAGGTTAACATGGGTGAGTGCAGACCAAGAACCCCAAATAGTTCAATATGAAGATGGGAAATTCCAAAGATCAGAAGTAACTACCTTCACCCAGAAAGATATGTGCAGTGAGTCTCTAATCTCTTCCCTTTTACATTCTCCTTACTTTACTCTTCTGGAATTATGCAACTTCTTTTTTGTTTTTCTTTTTTTTTTTCGGGGAATTTTTAGCCCTTTTCAGTTCCTTGTTCATGTAAGATATAATTGACATGGGTCATCTTCTATTGACCAAAAAAAAAAAAAGACATCTCTTACAAATATGAACCTTGGAAAACCCGTTTCTTAGGGGAAACGCAAGCTCATGTATTGGACAAACAACAAGTGGGAGACACGTTTTCCGGCTTCTTGACCCAAACCATTACATCAAAACAGTGCATTCCATAAACGCATGATTGGCTCAAAATTAATTGTCCTCTTGCCATACTGGTTGCTTAGAGAAGAATGACCATTTCATGCTAGATGAATTAGAGAGTTTCTACGCAATAGTAAAATGAAAATCTCGGATGATTTTCACAAATAGGCGTAGATGTTACAATTTTTTTTTTTTGGGGGGGGGGGGGGGGGGGGGGGGGCGGGGGGGGCCGGGGTTTATGCTTAAATAAAAAAATGTAGCAGGTGATAGAAGTAATTTTTTTTTGGGTCAAGGATGGAAGTGAATATTCAAAGTTGCTACATTCGCGTTCCTCTGAAATCTACCAACGGGTAAGAGCAAAACTAGGATAACAAAAGTCAATGGCCAAACTCTAATATCGTTCTAATACAGTGTCAATTTCGTTCACAACAGAGAGTTTATAGTTGAGCATTGAAATATCTCTCCATGCTTAGGCAATTTTCATAAATTCCTTGAAAATGACCAACTAGTTTGATTAGCTAACTTCCTCATTAAATAAAAATTCTTGAACCTAGAGAATGACCCTTTACAAGACATCGAAGATACAAAGAGATAGTTGGTTTCAAGTCCTCCAAGATAGATTAGTTCTAATGTGGTTGAAAGCAGAGAAGTGATTTTGAAAATTGAGCAGAACTAGGAATTCCATAATAGGTTGGCAGACAAAACCTTCTTCACTAAAGTGAACATAACTCCCTCTAGAAAATAAGAAATGTCTCACTACTTCTAGACATTTGCATCCTAAAAATCTTGTACTAATTCCATCTAGATTCACACAAGATTATTGAAAGCCTTGTGTGGCTAGAGAGAGAGAGAGAATGTTTATGTGGTTCTGTTGTACGTTGCATCCTACGTCCACGGAGATAATGATTGTGCTTCCTTGATTATGATACATCTCATATTAATAAGTTAGAGTCCTTGTTCATCACAAGTTTAGGACCCTTCCCCTCTAGTAAAATTCTATTTACACGAGTAAGGTTAGGGACTAGGTTTTACATTGACAATGATTCTTGCGTGTTTGAGATAAAGTAGAAATCTGTTGTTGAGATAGGAAAGAACTCTAGAGATCCAAATGTGTTTTGAGATGAGGCAAAACTCTAGAGATTATAATATGTTGAGATACGGGTTCAGCCACGGATGTTGTGAATTGCCAGAAATATCTTTATCACACCACCTCAAACTCAAGGACAGAGATGAGACCTTGAAGTTGGACAATAGGATGTTGAACCATTGATTGTTGAGTAGCTTTGTGAAAATATCAATAAGTTGGTCCTAAGTAGATAAATATCATTTCTAAAGGTCCCATTTTGCAATTATCCAAGACAAAGTGAAAATCAATCACAACATGCTTTGTATAGGCATGAAAGACTGGATTTGCAGAGAGATAAGTGACACCAACATTACCACCATAGAGTTAGAGCTCGAGGTAAATAAAAGTGTAACTGCTTTAAAAAAAATTGAAGCCATGTGAGCTCATCTATTGCATTGGACAAATCCCTATAATAATATCCAGAACTAGGCCGAGCAACTATGGGCTTCTTGCAGGAACTCCATGAGATAAGATTGCAACCTAGAAATATAGCATATCCACCCGTAGATTTTTTATCATCACAACAATGAGCCCATACAACATCCGAAAAGGCAATAAAGTTATTGGAGATTGATGGCGAATAAAAATACTAGGAGAAGAAGAACTTTTAAATACCATAAAATATGTTGCACTGCAGATCAATGATCGAGAATCGGAAAGTCCATGATCTAACAGACCTTATTAACAAACTGATTGTTTGGTTGTGTCATGTTAGCATATTGAAGAACCCAACAACGCTATGATAAAGGGTAGGATCAAGCATTAGTTCCCCTATAAATTTACTCAATTTGTCAGTAGTGGATATTGGAGTAGATACAAGTTTATTGTCAAACATGTTTGCCCTTTGAAGTAGATCCTTGATGTAATGATGTGGAAGAGATGAATGCCATCGTTGGATCTCGAGATAGACATGCTAAGAAAATAGTGGAGTGGGCCCAAATCCTTGAGAGCAAAAATAAAACTAATCTTGCATAAGAACTAGCTTAAGCCAAAAACTACTAGTCAGGATAATATCGTCAATATAAACATGAATATACATAGTGTCAATAGGTCCATGAAAAATAAATAAGGAGCTATTAGTCCCCTAGATCCAACAAAACCATACTCGAGAAGAAAATACCTAAGTTTGTCAAACCATGCATGAGGGACTTGCTTCAAACTATAAAGAGAATGATGAAGCATACATACATGATCAAGACGATGTGGATTGATGAACCCTGGAGGTTGCGTCATATAAATAAATTTAATTCATGAACCCATGAAGGAATGCATTCTGAATGTCCAATTGCCAAATGGGCCAAGAGCAAGACACTGCATGAGATAAGACAAGCCGAATAGTATTGGGCTTGACAACCAAACTGAAAGTTTCATTGTAGTCCAACCCTTCTATTGGTTAAACCTTTAACAACTAATTTGACATTGTACCTTTTAATGGACCATTAGCCTATCGCTTGATGTGAAAAACCCATTTACAACCAATAATATTATGAGAGCATAGAGGAGGAACAGAAAAACAAGTCCTACTTTTCAAGAGAGCAGTAAACTCTTCATTAGGGTCACCCAATGTAGAGTATGGGATCAAAAAGTATCTAAAGCAATGAGCCATGGGTTCAGTTAATGAGCTCTGAAATACTTGGCCCATTTGTTGGTTAGTAAAGTCTACAATCTTTAACCTCAAGAGATTGGTTAAGTTGGCAAAGAACAACAACTTATAGTATGAGCTCAAAAATTTGAATACCTTTAGGGCAATAGGCGAAGTTCTACCATTTATATAATATATAAAGCTATTCCTTGAGCAATTAGGTTGTTGAGGTGTGCATAAACTAGCCTGAACAATCCTCAATTCCACCCCCCCCCAAAAAAAAAAAAAAAAATTCTCTGATTCTTATTTAGCCAATGTAGGCCCTAAACTATGCTCTTAGATCTCTAACCTGCAGCTGATATGGATAATTTTATTTTATTTTTTTGGGTGGGATGAATACCGACAATTGATAAGTTTGTGATTCCTACAAGTTATTATTAGCCCCTCTACCATACTGAAATTATAGACAAAACCCTATATTTTTCAAAATAACTATTACCCCCCCCCCCATCTCAATGGTATCATTTAGATACTAAGATTTAGTGCATAATGTCGGAAGTAGATAGACCATTAACATTGCTAACGTGAAATCGATATAAACTGATGTAATTGTACATAAACGGTACTTGTAGTAGTCATTTTGGATATCTAGATAAAGTAAAAGAGAATGATAGGATGGGTTGGCTAGAAAAAGGGGTCAACATAGTGAGCAAATGTTGGGGTTATAGGGTTTCCTTAATCCATGCCAAGGGTTGACCTTGAATGACTCTCTCTCTTCCTATTGTTTTCTCTCGAATAATTTTAATCTCCATCATCCTATAAGTTGAGTAAATTGTTGGAGTGTTTTTTTGGTGAAAAATCATTAATGAAATCATCAAATCAAATAGTTTTTAATACCTAAAATGCATCATGAGCATACATTATTCCTCTTTTGGTAGAAAGATTCTCATTCAGAGGGCCCAAAAAAAGGCAAAGGGGACCAAATGTAGAGATCAAAAACCTAATAAGTGGAAATGGTTCAATCTTTCCTTCTAGGCACGGAGAGCCATTAGGGCTAGGACTGAGCTACATGTGCAAAGGAGAGTTCCATATCCACATACAAGTTTCTTGTAGATAGTTTTGGTGGACTAATATATGCCTTATGTAACCCATATTATTATTAAAATCTCAGTTCCTACATGGTATCAATTAGTTTGATTTACTAGGTGCCCACTAGATAGAGGCCACTTCGATACCCACTAGATATTTGGGAGTTGAGTTGTGTATTGGAAGAGCAATGAGAGACATATTTTTACCAATCGTGGATCGTATCAAGGCTTGTCTATAGGGTTGGAAAGGCCTTTTGCTCTCACAGACAGCAAGGGTGGAGTTGGTGAAGTCAATTATTTCTAGTGTGCCGACTCACATTTTTTCTGTATACTTGTGGTTGTCTTTTGTGCTTACATATGTGAAGCTGTGGATGCAAAATTTTGTTTGGATAGGGAAAATTGAGCAATGTAAATTGGTGATGGCTAAATGGATGTACCTTTACCACCCCAAGGAGGAAGGAGGTCATGGTCTTAGGGGATTGCGGGATGTAAATTTATCTTGTTTGTGCAGGTTAGGGTGGAAGATTAAACATCACTCCTCTTTGATGGGATCATTCTTGAGGGCTAGTTCTTTGTCTGTGGATGGTTCACTGAAAAGAGGTAAAGTATGCTCTTCTATTCTTCTCGGTCATAGGAAAGTCTGGGGTATTATTTTTGAACAAGAACGGTGGATGATTGGTAATGGTGTGAGTGTTAACTTCTGATGGACAGGTGGTTGGGCCCTTACTTTATAATGGAGAGTTCACAATTGGGGGTTACCTTTTTTCATAACATTTCTAATAAAGTGCTTAATTTTTTTACATGAGAGGGTGTGGGATTTTCCTTTAAGTTGATATGGTAAATTGGGTTTTATCACTAACGCAGGTCAATCAATTGTCTTGAGGGATTTGAACTTGATGGATCAGCAATTCAGCATCATTGGAAATCTAAGTTGGATGGGCAATTTTCCATGAAATCTACCTGGACTATTCTTAGAAGGAAATATGGAAGGTCAAGTGGTTCAATACCATATGGGGAACCAAATTGCAGCCAAAATAGTGTATCTTTGGGTGGAAGATGACGTTGGGGAAATTCCAAATGGATGCTCTTGTTTAGTGGCGTGGTGTTTCCTTGGTCTCCAAGTGCATGTACTGTGGTACTGTTGCTAAAGATATTGAACACTTATCCATTGTCGTTTTGTGGAAGAGATTTGGTAAAAATTATGTAACATTTTTGTTGTCAGATGGAGTCCATGGTGGACTTGGGGAAGTAGTGGAAAAGGAAGAGTCACCTCAAAACCTTGGTTGATGTGTGGATGAGGGGCTTTATGCTCATAACATGCTCCACTTGGATGGAGCACAATAGTAGGAAATTTGGGTCATTAGGGTGTCAGGTGGAGTGGGTTCTTAGGCAATTCTCAAAGGGTTGCAACTAGGGAGTTACAGGGTGGATATGGCTTTGAGTAGAGCTAATACACAAGTGATGATTCAACTGGGAGTGATGGTGTAGGTGAGGTCTAGCAATGGCCCTAGAGAGGTGGTGTGGAGAAAGCCGCCAAAGGGCTAGGTTAAGCTAAATATTGATGGATTTGCTTTAGGCAACCCTAGTCAACTACAAGTTGGTGGTCTAGTTTGAGATTCTAATGCCAATGTATTGTCTTCTTTCCGTTGGTATGTGGGTGTTACAACATGCATAGAGGTTGAGTTTATAGGGCTTATGAAGGGACTGAAAGCAGCTCGTGATGTGGTGGTGGAGAAGCACTAGATTGAGATGCATTTGTTGATGGTGGAGAGAGAAATAAGGGTGAGTTTAAAATTCCATGGATATTTCTGTAGGCCTAGTGTGAGTTGAAACCTTTCTTGAATGGCATTGATTGTAGGATATCATATTTCTACCATGAAGCAAATTCAATTGCATATCTTTTTGCAAAAACTACATCAAAGGATTAGACATCCTTTCTGTAGGGGAATGACATAAACATATGCAGAGGGAGTTACTATGGGATGCAATGGAGCTCCCAAGTTTCAAGTTTAGCTAGTCTTGGTTGTATGGAATTGTTTTTCACTTTACATTGATAGAGGAACCTATGAGTTTGGGTGTAATAGGGACAACTACTGTTGCAGGGGTGAGTGCTTGGTTCCTATTGAGTGTCAATGGTTTATAGAAAGTTACAAGTTTGATCCTTTTATTCAAAAAAATTGGTTTGGTTTACACTCATCGATCGGTCTGGTTTCTTTTGAGTCTTTTCATTTCTCGCAAAAATTTCTTTCCATTTTCTTGAACCTTCCGGTGTTTTCTTGTTTTCTTTGAGATTCTTGAAGTTTTTCTCCCTGTTTTGAATGGTGAATGCAGGTTCTTAGTTGAGAATGGCTCGTGCTTCACATTGTGTTGCCAACGGACGTGGGGGTGAAAACCTAATGTTGGACGTAACCTCACATTGAGGTGAACTAGGGTAAAATTAATCTGTGTCTCCTTCTTCCTTGTTTTCTATTTGATTGTATGTGCTTGATTGCTCTAATCCTAACATTCTTCACCATCTCCTATTGGTACTCTCAATACTCATTTGACATTTCCATTGAAATTGAACTTTGGTAACTATATGCTCTAGCGTGCGCATTTCGTTCCTCTTCTTTGAGGTCACAATTTGTTCAGTTTTGTCGATGGATCTACACATGTCCATGGTCTAATCCAATTCCATCACCTGATTTAGTTCCCTTTGATGGGTCTATTTCTTCTTTGTCCATGTCAACGTCTTCTGCTTTCACACCTGACCTTTGGGATTGGAAAGATCAACTCATATTGAGTTGGATTGTTTCTTCCCTCAGTGAAAGCAATCTATCTCACATTGTTTATGCATAGACATCCAAGTAGGCTTGGGAAACCCTAGCTGAATTCTAAGCACCTACTACCAAATCTCTTACATTGGATCTTGGGGACCGTTTGTTTTGGATTCAATGCAGTAGCACTTCAATTGGTGATTATCTTTTGGAGATTTGTTAGATTGCAGATGCTCTTGATGCAATTAATTTTTTGGTACCCAATGAAGATCTCATATTAGCTACTTTATGAAGTCTCAGTGACGAGTACCACCATTTTTCAACTTTCATCTGTCTTTGATCAGAGTCCCTTACTTTCAACAACCTTTTTGGATTCTTGTTTACTCAAGAATTACACATTCGTGCCTCTGCTGCTCATTTGGCATCATAAGTAATATTTGCTAACTTTGCATCTACTGTTTCCAACTCTGGTGCTCAATCTAGTTTGAGAAATTTTTCTAGCAATTCCTCCGTGGTGGCCAACGCTTTTATGGTAATCAAAGGTTTAATGGCAATTGTCGAGGGATTGTTCTGTTTGATTGAACAAAACAACCTGACCAAAACTAATCTAAAGGTCCTGGTAATTCATTTGATTGCAACTTTTCCACTAGGGACTGTCTTTATTTCACATACTATAAATTCAAGCTCTAGAATTTTTGTTTGTTGACATTTGTGTTCATCATATTCACAACATTTTAACCACTGATATGTTGGTAAGCAGCTTTGCACCGTTGTGGTTCTTGGTTCATTTTCATCCTCATCTTTATGGGTACTTGATTCAGGCTCTAACACTCATCTAACCATAGATCTAAGCAATCTTGCAATTTGTGAACCATATTCTGGCCATGAGAACACTGTTGTAGGTAATGGTCGGGAGTCCCTTCTCGCTGTTCAAATTCTTGGTTGGTCACTCAAATTTTGTCTGCCAAGAATTCTAAATGCTGCTGGTTGAGTTTCAACTTATTGTATGTTTCACAATTTTCTTCAGACAATAATATTTCTTTTGTTTTTTGTGGTGGCTCTTTCCTTATTAAAGATTTATAGACATCCCAAGTACTTCAGAGAGGCCAGAGTAGCCATGGGCTCTATTCCATCCCTCTTCATTTCACTACTCCTTTTGTTGTTGTTGTTCTTCCTTGTCTCTTTGGCATAGTCGTTTAGGACTCCTGCTATTACCCGCACTAAGCAAACTTTGAAGTCATTTAATACTTTAATTTTAATTACTATGATGCTTGCTATAGATCACATAGCCATCGTTTTACCTTTTTTGTCTGTTGTTTCACATAGCTGTAAGCCTTTGAATCTCAGTCATAGTAATTCGTGTGTGGCCTTCCCCTGTAGCTTCCTTTGATGACTTTTATTACTGTGTCATTTTTGTTCATGACTTCTATGTACTGTTGGTTGTATCCTTTAAATGAAAGTCTGATCTACTTACTGTATTCACCAAGTTTAACAATTAGTAGAAAGTTACTTTCAGCTTTCCATTTGTTCTTTCCAATCTGATGGTGGAGATGAATATCAAATGTTGGTCTCTCTTATTGTTTTTGACATTTCTCATATACATTCTTGTCCACACACTCAAGCCCAAAATTTTATTGTCGAAAGGAAACATAGGCATATCATAGAATCCTGCTTATCTCCTATGTTGCACGCTCATTTGCCTTCCATTTTCTGGTTAATAGCTTTCCATACAACAATATATTTGTTCACTCATTTGTCCTTGGATTCTCTATGTGGTGTTTCTCCTCTTAAGGCCCTCTTTGATGTTTCTCTAGATCTGAACTTTTTAAAAGTGTCTAGGTGTTAATCTTACATTGGCTTCGACCATATTCCGAAAGCAAAATGGGCCCCTGATCTTGCCGTTGTGTCTTTCTTGGCAATGTGGTAGCTTACAAAGGTTACACTTGCTATGATCCTTTTTACTAGGAAGGTCTTCATTTTGAGAAAATATCAAGTTTGAAAGGAATCTATTCTCCTTGAAGCAAGCTTGGGGCTTCTCTACTCCCTATTGAGCAATGAATGACTTGTGAAATTTCCCAACCCAATTTATGTATCCCACCAGATGTTACCCCAACCTCAATTGTATTTTCTTTACATGTAAATTCTCAAAATGTAACTCCTCATAGTGGATTACCCTTATCCCCTATTTCTGGATCTATTGATCCTTAGGCTCAGCCCAGTGCCCTGTTTGATGCCCAGCTCACACAACATTGTGCTCAACCTCCTACACTACATAGTGCTCATGAAAATGCACCATGTAGACCTCAATCCAACCAACAGCCCACTAGGCCCAACAATGAAGCATCGTATAGACCTCAATTTCGCCCACGGCTATTAGGCCCTGGCAATGCCACTTGAACTCTATCTAGCCCAGCCTCCATTGACGAATTTGGTTTGGTGGTTCAGCCTGTTCCAGTTATTCCACCTAGTTTAGTAGCTGAAACCAATTCAGTGGTTCAACTCTGTTCTGAGGTTTGGTCTCTTAGCGAGGCCTCTACTCAATTGATGACTACTCAATCTCGCATTGGTTCTCTTAAATTATTACTTGGTTAAATTTAGCATTGATTTGTGATGATTCCGAAGTTCCTACCTACTTCTCTCAGGCTTTCAAATCTCCTCTTTGGAGGCAAGCCATGTAGGATGAATTCAATGCCTTGATTGCAAATGGCACATGTACTTAAGTTCCCTCCTCACCCCTACAAAACATAATTGTGTGTAAGTGGGTTTTTTGCGTGAAGCAATGTTTTGATGGCACCATTGCGTGCTACAAAGTGCGTCTTGTTGCCAAGGGCTTTCATTGGCAGCTGTGTTGACATTGGTGATGCTTTTAGCCCCATTGTTGTCCTTGCCTATTTCTCAAGATTGGACTATATGCCAATTGGACATTTCCAATGCGTTTCTTTATAGTGACCTAGAAGTGACGATTCATATGCAATAGCCACCTGGCTTTGTTGACCCCACTTGTCCTAACCCTATGTGACTCCTGCAGAAGTCCTTATATGGCCTCAACAAGCACCTTGTGTCTGGTTTCACAAATTGACTACTTTTATTGTGTCTTTTGGCTTTGTGTGTTCCCACACTGATGCATTTTTTTTCATCTACAAAAAAACCATAGCATCTGCTCATAAGAACTTGAGAGATCTCCACTATTTCCTTGGCACCGAACTTTGTTGTACCTTTGATGTTTCTATAGATTGAATAGAAGTATATTCTAGATCTTCTTTGACACGTCAGTGTGCATGAAGCTAAGCCTAGCCGACTCCCATGGCCTTGGGGACCCCTCTTAGTCTCTCTTCTGGTTTACCTTGCCTAAAGGAGTGCCTTATCAGTGCACTATTGGTGCTTTTCAGTATCTAGCCAACACTCGCCTTCACATAGTTTTGTTGTTATCCAAGTGGTGTAATTTATGCAAAGCCCCACTGATGTTCATTGGACAATTGTCAAGCGTATCCTACGCTACCTTTATGGTGCTCTTGCACATGGTCTTCCTTTGCTCACTGGTCTTCAATCTCCTTGATTGCTTTTGCTGATGTTGATTGGGTTGGATGCCCTAATGACAGACAATCTACCACTGGTTCTTCATCTCATCACTTTTCCATCATGTTTTACATCACTTTGGGATGAATGGACTTTTATCCCAAAGTCCCCAATCCCATCAAACTTCTCAATGTTTACCTTAGAGCTCCCTATTGGGACTCTTAAAAAATCTAGGTATCTAGGGTTTTTACCCTGACCTATAGCTCTACTAGAGCATGTGGTAAACACACTGGGAGGAGAATCCTCCTTAGGCAGACTGAAACCCTTGTTAATCTCCACTTTTACAACAGAAACTCTTACAAATTAGAATATTCAGGAAAAATATAAGTATAACTGATAATAGAAACAATCTAAGAAATTATAGAATTAATTTTAACCCTAAAACAGTGTTGGCCAAATATGCTCAGTTAACAGCAACAACAAATCATATACAATTGTTAACAAATTACAACAAATAACATAAAGTAATTGCCCAATTAACAACAGTAAGCAGATAATGCAAGAATGTTAACAATTTCTAGCAAATCAAATACCAACTAATTAAAACTGTAATTATCAGATAAAAGTTAATCTCATAAATAGGCATTGATTACCTTACTGTACCAAATTGGATTGCCTAAACTTGACAGAGCCCGATTAACCAAGATGGTAAACTGTAATGGGCAATTAGTGACCAAGATGATAAATAATCATGCCAAGATTCCCATATGAAATCACAACCCCTGAATTAGAGAAACAGAGAGCGAAACCCCAATTTAGATTCATCACAGAGAGCACCGGAAAATTGGCTTTGATGCCAAATGTTGTGATTACTAGTGATGACCTTCAAAGAATCGCAAGGAGAGACAAGAAAAAACACCAAAGATGATGACAGAGTACGGCCAAATTAGGCCTACGTCTCTGGGACTCAAGAGAGAGTCCGATTGCAAAATGAGAGGTAATAGTACCTTAAAAATTTTAGGGAAAACATGTACACAAGAGAAGGATAATCATAGTGACCAATCTAACGTAGCCATTCTCCTGAAACTGTATCTTGATCACCGAAAAACTCCATCTCCAATAGTAGTGGCAGCAATGCCGATGAAGCAACGATCACATGAGAGAGAGGAGAGAGAATAGAGCTCGATAGATGTGAACCAACAAATGACCTTAACCCACTTAGCATATATACATAGACTTGAACCAAAACGGTTCTTCCATAGTTCAACCTAAATACTGAATTTACAGATTAACCATTACATTTAAAGTACCTAAAGATAGAGAATGGGAGAGCTGAAAGGAAAAGGAAAAAAAATTTCCCCACTGTCGACTCACTTTTGTAAGGAAATAGAACAAAAAATAACAATAGTTAGATCAAAGAAGAAATTATCACATACCTAATTTCATTGAAAACCCTTACCAATATGAACCACAACACTCAAGAAATACCAGATGAGAAGAGGAAACAAATCAAAAGAGACAAATATGCTCAACTAGTTCATTTCCATTGGAAATAGGTGCATCTCCTTTGACGGAGGAGATGAATGAGGAGAGAGAAGTGTGAACAATTCAAGGATTGCAAGGGAGTCTGTGTTCCTACGATTGAAACCTCTGGAAGTAGGGAGATGTAGGAAGATGGTGGAGGATATGGACAAGAAGTGGGGAAACAATCTTATGCGAATGCGCTGGAGAACTCAATGATGCTTGAAATCCACTCCCTTCCAAGTCCGATGCAAGTTGGTTCGGATCGCCAAATTGTGATCCCTCAATAGGAGTATGAATGGCAGAGAAATCAATTTCAGTTTGCTTTAATTGGTAGAGCAAACTTTCGCCTACCAATGGATGTGATCATGAAACAAGCTCGTACAACCTGGAAGCTTAATCAGGGGATGGTTCTTCACTCTTTTGGTCGTGGATTTATAGTTTTTCAATTCAAAAATGAAGGAGACGTGGCTGAGGTCTGGCGGCTTGGGTGGTAGAAGGTAGAAAACTAGATCCGCTTCCAAAGGGGACGTCTTGATTTTAACATTCATTCCCCTCAACCTATGTCAAAGCTTGTCTAGGCTTGTTTTCCTAATTTGTTGGAATATTGGCATGAGAAGGTCTTGTTGTCGATTGCGAAGACAATTGGTCGGCGGTGTCTTTGGGCAAGAAAACAAAGCTCGGTCCTGTTCAACACTATGCACGAATTCTCGGTTTGCAATATAAAAGAAAAAAGTTGTCTACAAAAGAGAAGAATAGAGAAACGGCCATGGAAGAGCCACAGAGTCCTTCTTAGTTGCAATTCCAAAATCCAATCGGGAGCTATTGCATTTCAATTCAAATTCAAATTCTTATTCAAATTTGGCATAGGAATTGGGAAATAAGAGGAATCTTGGGATGGTGGAAATTCTTGTCATAGAGGAGTTTGTATCAAAACTTCAATCCTCTCTCACTCGTTGGATGAGGTGCATCCTAGTTCAAAAGGAATTTCAGTGAAGGAAGAAGAGGAGGATGAGATGATTATGACATGATTAAGCAAGCTGACTCTAATTTGACTCTAGGTGGGTGGACCATCATGGGTCCCACAAAAAATCAAGTGTAGGAGAGATGTTTAAGGAAGATGATTCTAATTTGGAGTGAGACTTGAATGTTGCACATTTAATGCACAACACTTGCTGCCAATGGTTGAGATTTTGATATCGACCTTTGGCAGCAAAGTGCTACACATTTAATATGCAGCACTGAAGTCGAACTATCTAATTTGAATCTGAATGAGGTGGGCCAGTAGGGATCCACGAAAATTCAATGGAAGGAGAAGAGGAAGAGAAGTTTATGGAAGCTGCTTCTAATTTGAATTTGGGTGAGATGGGCCAGAATGGGACCCATAAAAATTCGATGGAAGGAGAGGAGGTTGACTATGTTACAGTCCCCACCGAATTGGGAACCCAATCTCACTTGGACAGGGGTATTGCATTGCTTGAGGAGAGGTCGGAAGTCCCTGCTAGTTCTAAGCTTTCTCATTCTCAGATTGAGGGATGTTGTGGACGTCCAAAGAGAGGGAGACCTAAGAAGACTTCTAAAACCAAGGTGAATTCGTCACATAAGAGGGAAGTTGGTCATGGTTAGGTTAGTCTCATGGTAGTGCTTGATGATATTCAGCAGGAGGATGCAGCCCATGTAGCGAGGCATACTCAAGAGTGACAATGCCATTCGGTTGCAAATGGTGTTGTTTGATGATAGTCTTTACATGTTCATTGATGTAGGTATATATTGGATTATCAGGGGTATTTGAAGAGTGCCAGGAAGAAAATGATAGTGAAGGAGCTGGAATGGGATGCTTCTAGCTGTCCAAGTTTTATTCTAATTGACATTTGTGATATACCAGATATTATTCTGTGTTTGCATGGGTTCTACATCTATGAGGAACCATGAGTTTGGGTGTAGTTGGGGCAAATGATGTTGTAGCAATGAGTCACGGTTTCATTGAACTAATAAAATTATGTTTCCGTTGTATTTCTTTTTCACTTTTGATACAAATGACCCTTTAGCGAAGAAAAAAGATATGCTCAATTGATATCTATTACCATGGGAATAGAGGGACAAAAGATTAAGAGGGATTTTTTTTTTTTTTGGGGGGCGGGGGTGGGGGTGGGGATGTTCTCGTCTCTCGTTTTGGAAACATTATTAGGTAAGAATTAGGGTTTTTAGGTTAGTCTTTTTTGGTTAAACTTTTTTTTGATAATCTTTTTTTGTTAGATAGAAATGTAATATTTAGATTTGGAATTTAGTAAAGACACCAGGAAAGTATTATTAGGAGCATTTTAAAAGAATTTGACTCTAAATCTAATGTCTTTTCAATATCTTTAAATAGTGACTTTTATTAATATTGTCACTAATATAAAATGTTAGATACAACTTTTTTGTCAATGCGTCTAAAATATTTTATAAATGCCAAATGCCTCTAAAACCCTATTTTCTTGTAATATGAGAGAAAGTGAGACAATATTTATGTGGTTCGGTTGTACTTGCATCCATGAAGACAATGATTGTGCATCCTTGATTTTTTTTTTTCTTTTCTTTTTGGTGATTGTATACAGCTCATATAAATAAATTAGAATCCTTTTTCATCACAAGTCTAGTACATTGACGGTCATTCTTGTGTATTTGAGATAAAGGTAGAACTTTGTTGTTGAGACAAGACAGAACTTTGGAGATCCTTGTGTGTTTAAAATAATGTAGAACTTTTGGAAATCGTTGTGTATTTGAGATAATGTAGAACTTTGGAGATCCAATTGTGTTTAAGATAAGACAAAACTCTAGAGATCCAACTATATTTGAGGTAAGGTAGAACTTTGGAGATTATGATCTATTCAAAATAAGGGTTTGGCTAGGGATTTTTAATTTGTCCATGTACATTGCCAAAAGAGTCCTTTGATAAAATGGTGGCTAGGGCAACCCCATGGCTTGGGCAGGGTTGTTTGTAATTGCCAAAAATAACCTTAACAAGGATTTACTAAAAAGTTAACTTAAAAATGGTCACTGTTTAGTCATTTATTGCTTTTAGATATTTTGTTTAAGCTTGTGGGCCTTAACCTAAAACTGGTCAATGTTTAGTCATTTATTACTACTTAGATATTTTGTTAAGCTTGTGAGCCTAGTGGGCTATTTTGTTGGGCCTTAGGAAATTCTCCAACATCAACATGGGAGATATATATGTTCATATATTTATGTCCTGTTGAGGGACTATTGATGAGATAAAACAACTTTAGGTTAAATGATCACCTTGGAACATTTGAGTTTTTTATTATTATTATTATTATTATTATTATTATTATTATTATTATTATTATTATTATTATTATTATTATTATTATTATTATTATTATTATTATTATATTGTACTGAATTGTTTTTTTTTTTTCTCAATTAAATTTTTAGGTTCTCTACTGAAGAGCCCAGCCGAGGATTTTGGGTGGCATGATCCAGGCTACATTCATTCTGCTGTGATGACAGGACTTCAACCTTCAACTTCTTATTCATACAGATATGGAAGGTATCAAATTTGTTCTCCTGATATGATTTCTTTTACTAGAAATGAAAAGGGAACATATTGGACTCTTGATGTTGGAATTGAAAAAATCGTACTCAAAGCATAAAATTTTCCACATTTATTGAGTCTGGGGATGGTCACATATATGCTGAAAGGTCTTTGCAATGAACAAGAAATACACAAAGATTTTTGAATTATGCTTAACTCTTCTGCATTACATACATGCAAAAATATTGATGATTTCTATAATACAGTGATTCAGTCGGTTGGAGTGATCAAATTCTGTTTCAAACTCCACCAGCAGCAGGGTCACCAGAACTCAAATTCCTTGCCTTTGGCGACATGGGAAAAGCCCCACTTGATGGCTCCGTTGAGCACTACATTCAGGTAATAATCTGAAAATTTCTATTGCAGAACTACAGAGATTTCACCAACAATTATATCCAAGTCATTAAATCTAGAGTTTTTTACATGTATTCCATGACTTTGCATCGAAACTGATGACACCTACCTAACTTTGATAACCTTATAAAGAGGTCCAAAAAACTTAACACCACCCCTGGGCAGTTAACAGCTGAGAGGAGATTACCATTTTACCCTCAAAAAATGAAAATTTTAAAGATAATGTGAAACTGCATTTACACCCTTGATATGGAGAGTTTATGATCAGACCGGGTTCATACCTGGTCCGACCCTTGACCCCGGTCGAGACGGAGAAAACCGAATCGCTCCCGAGCGAACCGGATCCGGAAGATGGCTTGCTGAAGAAGAAAGTTTATTCGGCTGCAAGCGTGCCCTAATCTTACTTATGGATTAGGGTAATCACCCTGATGATGGCAGACTCAAACTGACGGCTGCGGATAATCATTATCAAAGGGATAACTATCGCATAACCTAACGGTTATCTCAGGAGTCCTCTACTAGCCCAAACTAGTAGAAGTCTATCGCTCAACGGATCTAACTGATGAGATCCAACGACTACCCGAAGAAGGCTCAAGTGCATCCAACGAAGGAGATTCGAAGGTACACTATATAAACCTCACTACCATACAAGGTGAGGGACGGATCAATCGATCAAAAAGAATACTATCTGAAACTCAGGTTCAGATACAGACTGATAGACCTAAACTATCAGCGATCTGCTATCTAGATCACCTTTCCCGTTTCTTCATTCATTAGCTCTGTGCTTCTTGCAGAGCCGTTTGTGATTAAGTTCATCAACTGACTTAGCCTTCGGAGGTGGACTCCCGACCCCAGCGGTCGAGCCACATCTGACGCTTTCGTTTTGCAGGACATCACGTGGAGATCCAAGGGCTGAGCAGATTTTGGACGCATCATTTGGCGCCGTCTGTGGGAAACGACTTGAAAAGCCATGGTGACTAGATCAGCAGCCGCTGCACAACGCAATTCCGGTTTTCAGATACCTGGGGTGAATAATCCAGATATTCCCCAGGAAAGCCAAAATCCTATCGAAGTGGATGATGGCCAGGGGAGGACGTAATCCTCCTCCCCGATACAATCCAAGATCAATTGGATCAGGTAAAGATTCAACTCTTGGAGGTGAGCCAAGCACTCCGCGTGCTCACCAGACGAGTGGTTTTACCACAAGAGCCTGATCAACGCGATTCAGGGAGACGTGCATTGCCACGTGACCAGAGAATGGCTGAAGACCGGAATGTTGATTAGAATTTCCGTGAAGGAGACCGAGGACTTCGGAGGATCGATGATCAACCGAGGCGAGGCGATCGGTTCGACAGACCGCAAGAGAGTACAACTGATTCAAACACAAGGTTGGATACAGGGGTGAGAACTCACTCACCCACTGTCAGAAGAACCGTTCGTGATGATTGAGCAGTTCGTGACGAGAGGAATGTTCGGGAAGGATGGGCTGTTCGTGATGATCGAGTAGCACGGGATGATCGTGTTAATCGAGGTCGTGATCATATTGCTGAAGATCACCCGACTCAGATTGGTCAAGAATTGGCCAACATCAATGAGAAGTTAGGGCGGTTGGCTAAGGGAAGAATAATCGAGAATATTTACTCGGTCATTCGGAAGACTCCTTTGCTTGAGCCAATTGCAGGATATCGGTTTCCCCATAACTTCCATTTGCCTACCTTCTCAACATTCGATGGCTCCGGAGATCCAACAGCTCACATCGGCTATTACCAACAGACCATGGCAATTTCAGATAATTCTGATGAAATTTTATGCAGGGTTTTTGGTTCATCTCTAGCTGGAGCGGCACAAAAGTGGTTTTCTAACCTCCCCTCTGGAAGGATCGTAAACTTTGACGAATTGGCGCGCCAATTCATAGGGCGATTCCAGAGTGGGATACAGGTCAAGAAAACGGAAGAAACCTTGTTTACTTGTCAAACAAGGAAAGAACGAATCGATCGAGAGTTTCGAAAAGATTCAACAAAGTGACGATGGAGATAGAAAACTTGGATGAACAAGTAGCCGAAACCGCTCTATTCACAGGGACTCACTAACCGGAAACTCCTGGAGTTATTACTACAGGATATACCCACGACTTATGCTGAGTTGGTACAAAGATGCCAGAAGTAGGCTAAAGTCATGGAGATTCTAGATGCACGCCAAGGAGATAATAAAGTCTCCAATAAGGAACAAAAGGCTCTGAGCGAAAGCGAGAAGCCAAAGAAGAATGTTCGTGATCGGGTTGGAAAATCCCAGCCTTGGCGCTAAAGATCCCCCGGTAGAAGTGAGTACACTCCATTGAATGCTCCTCGGGCTGATATTTTGAATATCCTCAAAAGAAAAAATATTTTGAAGTGGCCGCCTAAAATTCTTTTGAAACCTCGAGAGCAGCAGGATCGGGAAAAGTATTGCCGATTCCACAAGGACTATGGTCATTATACTAATGACTGTCGTCATCTGAAGGCAGATATTGAGAGATTGATATCTCAGGGACATCTGTCCAGTTTTGTTAGCAGGAGAAGGGAGGAGCCACGTGGGCCACGTGCGGCTGCTCCAAAGAGGGATCGTTCGGTTAGTTCAGAACGATCGAGGGAGGTCCTGAAGTCTAAAAAAGGCAAGGAGGTGATTGAAGTTGCTACTCGGTCACCGATCCTTACCATCTTCGGGGGACCAGAGCCCGAATCATTTCGGAGTCTGAAAACAAAATCCAAATTTGTTGGAGCCGGAGAGGCGCAGAAGCGGAAGAAGCTGAATGGTGAAGATTCTATCACCTTTAGCGAAGAAGACGAAAGAGACGTTTGTTTACCTCATGATGATGCTATAGTCATCAAGGTAGAGATTGCACGGCGGGAAGTGCATAGAGTTTTGATTGATACGAGTGGTCTGCAGCTGACCTAATTTCCTACGAAGTATATCAAAAATTGAAGGTGGATCAGGACTTGATGAAACCTTCATCTACACACCTATATGGCTTTGCAGGGTCATCTGCAGTAGCGGAAGGATCGGTTCAGTTGGATTTATCCATTGGAAGTTTTCCTAAGGAAACAACTGTCCGAATCAATTTCTTGGTGGTTCGAAAACTACCAGCCTATTATATGATTCTCGGGTGACCATCTTTATCCAAGATAGGTGCTATTGTTTCGACAAAACACCTGAAGATAAAATTCCCGACTGATATGGGAATTGGTCAAGTCTCCTCTGACCAGAAGATCTATCGGCAGTGTTATGTTGCCTATTTAAAAGACAAGGAGGGTCCAAGGAAGGTAACTGCCCTCCCCATAGAAGTTCGAGATGATCGGGAAGAGACAGAGATGCAAAGGCCCGAACCAGTGGAGAAACTGGAGCAAATCCAGCTGTGTACCGAGGATGAGAAAAAGATTACTTATCGGGTCCGAAGCAGTTGGAAGAGTTTAAAGATGAGTTGAAGTTATTTCTTCAACGAGAATAAAGATGTATTCGCATGGTCTGCTGAGGATATGCACGGATCGATCGGGCCATTGCAGAGCACAAACTCGGATAGACCCTAAGGCGAAACCCAGTGATACGTAAAAGAAGAAATTTCTCTATTGAAAAGTATGAAGCCGTTCGGAGCGAAGTTGAAAAACTTAAGAATTCTGGTTTCATAGAACCAATCGAGTGCCCAACTTGGTTGGCCAACGTGGTGATGGTGAAAAAGGCGAATGGGAAGTGGAGGATGTGTACAGACTACACAGATCTAAACAAAGCTTGCCTAAAAGATTGCTACCCGTTGCCTCGGATTGACCTCTTGATAGATGCGATTGCAGGATATGAAACTTTAAGTTTCATGGATGCCTACTCGAGGTATAATCAGATCCTTATGAATAAGGAGGATGAGAAGTATACGGCTTTCATGACTGATCGTGAGAGCTATTATTACAAGGTCATGCCTTTTGGCCTGAAGAATGCAGGAGCAACATATCAGAGGGCCATCAACAAGATTTTCAAAGAGCTGATAGGAAAGAATGTTGAAGCTTATGTTGATGACATGCTGGTGAAAAGCTTTACAAAAGCAAATCACATTGCAGATTTGATCGAGGTTTTCTCGATCGAGGAAGCATCAAATGAAGTTAAACCCCGAAAAATGTGCCTTTGGAGTCTCCTCGGGCAAATTTTTGGGTTTCATGGTATCACAGAGGGGAATTGAGGCTAATCCTGCCAAAATACAAGCTCTGATTGATATGGAGGCTCCCAAAACTGTTCGGGATGTACAATGTTTGACAGGGAGAGTTGCTGCTTTAAATCGATTTATCTCCAAGTTTGGAGAAAAATGTTTGCCTTTTTTCAAGGCACTTAAAGACTTGAAGGGCAGTAAGGAAGCAAAGTGGACTGAAGAGTGCCAGAAAGCTTTCGAGGAATTAAAAGAAGCACTTGGACAACCACCAATCTGTCAAGGCCGGAGAAGGGGAAATATTACAGCTATATCTAGCGACGTCCCTTTCGGCGGTCGGTGCGGTACTTGTTCGGGAAAAGATAAGAAACAAATGGCCGATCTACTATGTAAGCCTCGTGTTGCTAGATGCGGAGACGAGATATTCGCAGATTGAGAATCGGGCTCGGCTCTCATGATGGCCGCCGGGAAGCTAAGGCCATATTTTCAGAGCTCATCCAATTGAGGTATTTACAACTTTTCCTCTTAGTAAAGTTCTTAACAAACCTGATTTGTCCGGAAGGATGGTATCCTGATCGGTTGAGCTCGAGTGAGTTCCAAGTGAGCTTTAAGCCCCGGAACTGCAATCAAGGCTCGAGGCATTAGCCGACTTTGTAGTAGAAACTACTGCACCAGTGGAACCCACCATTGAGGATCCCATTATACCAACCACTTGGGAGGTATATGTGGATGGTTCGAGTAATAAAGATGGAGCAGGTGCTGGAATTCTATTAAAAAGTCCAGCAGGATTTATTATTCGATATGCTTTGAGATTCGCATTTGATGCAAGTAATAACGAAGCGGAATATGAGGCCCTGATAGTAGGACTTCGGTTGTCAAAAGCATTAGCTATTGCAGATTGTTACTATTTATAGTGACTCTCAGCTTATAGTCAACCAAGTCCAGGGGGAGTATGGCATTAAAGAACCACGCTTGCAAAAATATCGGGAGATAGTGCAGGCATTTCAAAACCAATTTCGGAATTTGAAGATATCTCAGATTTCGAGGAATGAAAATTCAATGGCAGATGAGCTATCCCGACTAGCCAATGCCAAGGAAAAGAATCTAGACCCTTCGGTCTACATTGAAGAGATAACTTTTCCAAGTTATCATGAGAAAGAAATTTCTTATATTGAAGCAGAACGTTGCTGGATGGATCCAATAATCGAATATCTAAGGGATGACAAATTACCCGAGGATCCAGTAGAGGCAAGGTTGATCAAGATTCGATCAGCTAGATTTGTCATTTAGAATGGGAGACTATACAAAAGATCTTATGCTGGACCCCTTATGAGATGTATAGGCCCCGAAGGAGCAAAATCAGCTTTGGCTGAAGTTCATGAAGGAATTTGTGGAGCTCACATGGGTGGCAGAGCCCTGGCCCACAACATTCTAAGACTTGGGTTATATTGGCCTAAGATCCAAGAAGCTGCTATGGACTACATTCGTCGATGTAGTAACTGTCAAATTCATGCTACAATGTCGAAGCGCCCGCGGGAAACTATGACTTCAATTCTAAATCCCATTCCCTTTGCAATGTGGGGAATTGATATCATGGGCAAATTCACCAAGCCATCAGAGCGGACGGGAATATCGATAGTAGCAATTGATTACTTCACAAAATGGGTAGAAGCCGATTACTGGGCGACAATTACTGAGAAAAAGTGGAGAAATTTGTGCTTGAATCAATCATATATCGCTTTGGGATTCCAAAGATTATTGTCACTGACCATGGTACTCAGTTCGACTGTCCACAATTTGAGCAATTTTGTGGAACATATATGATCGAGCATCGTATGTCCTCAGTGGCATACCCCCAAAGCAATGGCCAGGTAGAGATTACTAACCGAACGCTACTAGAAGGAATAAAGAGAAGACTCGAAGCTGACAAAGCTTATTGGGTTGAAGAACTACATAATGTCTTGTGGGCTTATAGAACTACGGTTCGAACACCTACAGGAGAAACTCCATTCAGGTTGGCATATGGATCCGAAGCATTGGCACCAGCGGAGATAATGGCGGGGACATTACGGGATCGTGAGTTCGAGGAAAAAGCAAATGAACAAGGACTGCTTGATAGTCTTGATTTGTTGGACGAAGTTCGGGCAAAGGCAATAGCACGAACTCAACATTATCAAAGAAGGATAGCGTCTCATTATAATACTCGAGTGAAGAATCGTCGGTACTTAGCCGGAGATCTGGTGTTGAGAAACACCCTAGCTTCCGACCCGCGTCACCAAAGAAAGTTGGACCCTTCCTGGGAAGGACCTTATATGGTTGTGAAACCGGTCGGTTCAGGAGCTTACAGGCTGAAGAACATCGATTCCTAGAAAGAGTTGGATCGTTCGTGGAATGCTAGGCATCTCAAAAAGTTTTATCCTTGAGGATGATTTCAATTTTGTTCGCGATGTAATCATTTTCAACTCAATGAATGCAATTTTTGGCTTTCAACAAACTCTCTTTTGATTGGGGGGCATCATACACCACATTCAAGAACAAGATCCAACTATAAGGCATCGGATGAAAATTCGTATGGGTCCTTCAACACTTCAACACTTATGGAAATTTTTTGAACTTTCTTAAGTCGGGGCATTGGATGAAAATCCGAGTGAGTTCCTTTTGCAAGGCGTCGGTTTGAAACCCAAGTGAGTTTCTGCGAGACTTATTGAATTTTTGAATTATCCTTAAGTATAAGGCATCGGTTTAAAACCCGAGTGAGTTCCTTCTCAGACTTATTGTATTTCTCCGGAAATCCTTAAGTATAAGGCATCGGTTTAAAACCCGAGTGAGTTCCTTCTTAGACTTATTGTATTTCTCCGGAAATCCTTAAGTATAAGGCATCGGTTTAAAACCCGAGTGAGTTCCTTCTCAGACTTATTGTATTTCTCCGGAAATCCTTAAGTATAAGGCATCGGTTTAAAACCCGAGTGAGTTCCTTCTCAGACTTATTGTATTTCCCCGGAAATCCTTAAGTATAAGGCATCGGTTTAAAACCCGAGTGAGTTCCTTCTCAGACTTATTGTATTTCTCCGGAAATCCTTAAGTAAAGGCATTGTTTCAGACAACTAAGACCTAATACAACGGCGATTCAAGTGGCTAGCAAAGTTCAAGATAAAGTAATTTCTTATTTCTTCAAAAGATCCAAAGAGGCCAGTATCAAAACAATTACAAGAGCTGGATACAATCTCTAATCAAAGAAGAAAGTCATTACAGGTGACTGTTAGCAAGTTATACAAGATCGACGCGACTTTGCTAGAACAAACATATGAGTCAACCATTGGTGGGGATACAAGGAAAAGAAGAGAAGAAATGAGGATTACAAAAATATTTCAGTATGCATAAAATCCTCCGCAATTTCATACTCTTTGTCCAGCTTGTCCAGGAGAAGAATGGTCCTCGACCAAACTCGCATTCAGTAAGACAAGCTCGTCATAATTGACTTTTTCCAGCGGAGAATAAACAGGAGAATCTTTCAGATATTGTATAATATCTGGATCGGAAGGTGGAGGATCAATCTTATCCTTGGTCCAGTCGGGAGGAGGAATACCCGGGTCGGTAAATACTTCGGGATGGCAAACAAGACCTTGTAGGGAGTCGTATCAAAATGAGGATCTTTCCTTAATATTGATTCCCATACTTCGTTCTCACCATCCCGGTACACCTGCAAGTTATAAGCATTCAACATATCAACAAAAGGCTTACTGTGTAAATACTTGAAAACGCAGGCTCTGCGAACATCAGTTGGGAGGGATTCGGGCAAAGGAACGACAGCTTGCCTTTCGGGTAACGTTTCAGATCCTTTGGCTCCTGACTTTCCAACTGTTCGCTCCAATCGCCGGATCTTCTCCCTGGCATCATCCAAGTCCGACCGAAGATGACCAATCATCGAATTTCTTTCTCCTGCCACCTCCCAAGCTAGATTTCGAAGGCGAGCAATCTCAACATCTTTAGCTTCAGAGATTTCCCGAAGCCTAGAAACTTCATTGCTCAACCTACTGAGTCTAGTAACTGCTTCCACTTGGTTGTGGAAGTTACCAGCAAGACTCCTGCAAACAACTTCCGAGTTAGTGAGGAGTAGAAAAGTAATTTTTCAAAATCAGAGGATAATGAAGAAAGACTTACATCACCAGTGACTTCGTAAAGACTTCATCTGGAAGTTTGGAAAGAACTGCGCTCTCAGAAGTCATTCGAGCAGCAGTACACCATTCCAACGCTTTGTCAAACTCGTTTGACACTAATTCAGGCAAGGATGAGAAGGATGAACTACACCAAGCAAAGGATGAGCTTCATCACTTGTCACCCGACGGCGCTTCCTAGTGGCAAAATCCTCCAACTCAGAAGGAGAGGAGGAGGATGCCAAACAAGCACTAGAGTTAGAAATAGGAGCAGCACCTGCTAGGACCACACCTTCATCAGACGCCAACATAGTTGCTTCAGATGCCCGAAGTGTCACATCCACCCAGCCGGTACCCCATTTGGAATACCCGGGATGTGATCCACAGTCCAAGGATCAATGATCTGAGGTCCATGCCTCCCACATACACGGTAACACAATCATGAACAGTAATAATCAATGGTAAAAACAGTTAATACTAAATATCATGAATAAGATAAGACTACATAAATCAGAGTGCGGAAGGCAATAACATTAAAGCATAATCATAAGGGTGAGAGAAGGTATGATAACCACTCTCTCAGAACAGCGGAAAAGAAGTGTGATAACGTCAAATACATGTCTAAGTGTCAAAAGGTAAACTCAAAGATAAGTTAGTTACAAGACCAATGGTTCCACAAATACACTAGGGGAATGGGGCACTATGCTAGGGTTTCTTCTATACTAATAGTAGTTTCCTCAACAGTACAGATGAAGTAAACCCAGCGCTGCCGCTCCCGCACAACTGTGGGGCTAACCCTGGTGCGAATAATAATCCTCCTCGGCTCCAATATACGAATCCTCACCGACGCCACTACCCGGAGGGTAGTATGTGGAATCATAGTCCGCCTCATAGGAGGTGCCATCGTAATCTTCGGTACCTGGAATGTAATCTAAAACATTTGCACAAAAGGAATGAGTTCGAAGAACTCAGCAAGGAAGTTATTCCATAATTAGAAATCATACACATTCAGAACATATAATAATGCAATGTGATATGGAACATATGATGCAGATATGAGCCTAACTCTATGAATGCTGGTCTCTAAGCTAGACATGCTTTAAGTCATAGCACCGTACTTCTCTGGGTCGTCAGTCACTCTCCCATTTCCATATCTTGGGAATGCCCGGGGAAGATCGGTAAAGTCATCAAAAACCATGGTAAGGGGAATCGGTCACCGCTCTCTTACATCACCATTTGGTCAAGTACTGGCGCATGTCACAGTAAAGCCTAGCCCAATGCAAGTCATCTACTCAGTCGGTCAAGTCAGATTTAGATACGTCCATTCCTCGCCCTCGGCGATCCTTTCCGGTATCCTTCACTCTAGAGTCAGCGAAATCCCGGATTTCGGACTCATCAACCCTATTGGTCATCCACATATAGTAAACGGGAAGCTCTCACGTCCTCTCACGGATTGGTTACCGGTCTTGAGTGCCTGTGAGCCCAAGTCTATCCATATGCAACTCTACCAATAAATGGCCCCTTTCAAGTATCCGTAGCATGGTTTATGTCCCCTACCGGATTGGCTACCGGCCTAGAGCGCCCATCCAACCATACACTACCACGGGTTGTTCGGTCTCAATGCCCTTCCGATTCGGGTCTGACACGACAAGGATGAACCTAGCCACACCACTAGACACTCCTATGTATGTCATCCAATAACTCGGGAGAGTGATAGGCACCATCGGAGAATATCCCATACTATTCCCTCCGATGCCCAAGGACAGAAGTGTCAGTAGGACGCCCTCCAATCCCAAGTCATACGTAAGCAATCACACATCAGATCTCATCATTTCTCATGCATCCAATGCATATTCATAATAGTACTCAAATCATGATATTGAAACGAATCATTATAAACATAAGTAAATCAAAATGATAGAGTAATACAACAATTGTATAAAGATTTAAATATTACTGTCCTAACACATATGTATCAGTATCATAATGATTGAAAGAAATTTAGGGACTTCATTCTTGAATAAAGCATAGTTCAATATTTGATGACTTATATGTTTATGGATATAACCATCCTTACCTTGGATGAGTTGATGATGAATTGAGAATACCAAGAATAGTCCAATAGAAGTGTTAAGGCCCTAAACAAACATCAATAATAAGTTAGAAAAGAAGTCGGGAAGATCGGATGTCATTCGAGTCAAAACTTACCAAGGTTGCTGTCAGCAACAACTTTGGTTGATGGTTTTGGTTGATGGTATCGACCAAAATGATCGACCAAAATAGTCCTCGGGCAGAATAGTGGATTTTGGGGATTTTTGGTCCGAAATGAGTCTTCCGGTGTTCGGATCAATCTGGAACTTGGAGGCATACTTAACAACAGTAGTAGGACACTATAAATCAAGGAATTAATCCAATCCAATGGTCTAATTAAAAAGCCCCAATTTGAGCTATCAAGTTCAAGTGATAAACATCATGGCATGAGTTGGAATTGATTGCATTGATGAGGAATAGCATGCAATAGCTAGAGGAACTAATAGAAATTCGATTGGAATCATATGGCAATGTTAAACATGAACATAATACACTTTATAGCTCAGTTTGATATCAAATGGTATGATGTTAATAGGTAAAGCATGGAATACATATGCTAGGCATAAGATATAAGCATTAGCATCAATGAATGGCTAAGGGAATCATGGATTGAGCATGAGTAGGCACTTGGAGTGGTGGTTGCAAGGTTGCAGCACCATTCCAAATGTCCCATTAGCAAGATGACAATAGAAAGGAGTAGAAAATGGTAGGGTAGAGAGTGGAATGAAGAGTCTTACCTTAGTGTAGAAGATGAAGGCAAGAATCAATGATAAACTAAGTGTCTTTGATGAGATACCCTTCACACTAACCAAGGAGCTGCTTTGGGAAGCTCTCCCCACGTTCCCAGGTGAGAAAAATGATTGCAAAAGGCTCAAGGCTCAAGGTCATATTAAATAGAAAAGGAATATTCCATGGAATCATTAACTTGGCAGACTGGGACATTTTGGTCGATGGTATCGACCAAAATGATCGACCAAGATGATTTCAGCAGAAAACTCAGGTTTAGAACAGCAACTTCAAGTAGGGATTTGAAAGGCTATACAAGGTCAAATTGAGTGAGGTTTTCTTCCACAATTCAATCAAGAAGTCTAGTTTCGGGGAATACCTTCGGATTGTGCACAGGAGGTCATTTGGTACATCAACCATATTAATCTTCTCCGATGCGCAGATTTTCCTTAAACACTGACAATGCATTTAAGCAAGGGGTATCATTGTCAATGTCCATGGGCTCGGTCTCCGAATCATGATCATCAATCAGGATGGTCCATAGATCTCTTCTTCCACCGCTTCGGGTCCTTGGACCTGAATACAACAGTGGATCCGGGTCAGGGTCAAGGTTAGAATAGGGCTGGATATTACACGAAGAGTCTCCTTCGGGGGTGCACCAACAGGTTCACCAACAGGCTCACCAGCAGGAGCGCCGGCAGCACCATTGGCAACGGAGTGATCAAGATCTTCCTTGGAAAGACGAGCGATCACTTCAGGCAAAGGAGGCGCAGGGACGGCATCAATAGAAGCTGCAGGAATCTGACTTGAAGATTCACCGCCAGCAGTCGCCTTACGCTTGGAGGATTCACTAGCTGAAACCACCGCACTGGCCCCAACCACGGCCGACGGAACGCTTTTCTTGCAAGATTTAGCTCTAATAAAGTTCGGGTTGATCTTGGGAGCCACTATGCAAAACAACAAAAAAAAACCAGCCGTATCAGTACGAAATAAACGACAAGCAACAACGGGGAAACCCTAGTTTTCTACAGCTTCTGATAGACCAACAAACTAAACCCCAAGTATAACTACTGTGCAGTTTACTCCGGGGGGAAGTGGGGAAAGAGATGAGTAATCAAAAAAAAAAAAAAAAAAACTCACTTGTTCAGAAGAGGATAGAGCCGCTGTTGGAGTACGAGGAATACGGAAGCAGGCCGAAGGACGAAAGGTTGCTTTGGCACTTTAGCAAATCTAACTTGCAGAAGTCAAGATAGATGTGAGTACCCACGAAGGCTTTAAATAGCCTAAGCTATAAGACGACGGTTGAAGGCTAAGGACAACCGACAACCCAGATCGAAATGACGCTTCAAAATCCGCAAAAAGCAAGATCAACGGTCGAAGGGATGCCACATGGAAACATGTGGAAGCGAGCACCTGATGCAGAGATACCTCCAATCGTCGCACTGCCATTAAAATAATGGATGCATTTCCGATTCATTGGAAACAGTGAATGGTATACTAAAGCAGGAAAACGTTTGAACTTCGCAGAAGGGAAACGTGCGGACTTTGCAATAAATGAAGTAGTGGGGAAGATTCATGCATCTTCTCGAAACGCATCTTCACAATATTTCTACAAGATTATTATTCGGCGAGGAATGAAAAGTTAAGTGATAAGTTTTATCATACTTTGATATTCAAGGCAAGATTTCGGCAGGAGACGGGGAAATTTTGAGGCCAAAATGAAAAAAGAAATGTCTATTCATTAAATTGAGGGTAAATCTTTACAAAAGAACAACTCCCTAAGCCTTTTCTTCATTGTTGCCCGAGGGACCCTGGTCGGGAGGACTTTTCTCTGGACCCTGAGAAGAGCCTTCCTCAAGAGTGGCATCGGCTGAATCCTCTACAGCAACAACTTGAGACTCGACTTGTGATTTCTCCTCTGGAAGAGCCGGCTCGTCATTCAGATATGCCTCATATTGAGGGTCAGCTGGAAAAGGATCATCTTCTCCCTGAGCCCAGTCCGGGAGATCCATACCAACTTTCCCGATGACCTCTTGGTGGCATACCTCACGAAAGGGAGAAGTGTCGAAGTCAGGGATTGTTCCAAGGATTTGCTCTCAGATGTCGTTCTGCCCCATTCGATAAGCTTGAATGTTGTAGAAACCAAGCAACTCGGAGAAAGGTACGCTGTTCAGGTATTTCCGAATGCACTCCTTCCGAAGCTCTGGCTTTATACGCTCAGGCTTGCTAGGGATCGCCAACTTCAGATGTTCTTCGAGCTCCCTACTTTTGATTTCAAGGCTGTCACCAAACAACGTGGCAGCTGCCTTTTGCTTCCTGGCCTCGCGCTCGGCAGCAGAGATACGAATTTTCGAAGCTTCAAGGGCTTCCTTGAGGGAGATCACTTCTTCCTCATGCTTTTTCTGCAGCTCCACGGTAGCTGTAGTCAATTCTGTCTATTTCGAGAATTGGCCTTGGCCAATTTCTCTTCACAAGTTTGCAGCAAGGAGCTGGTGCGACCAACCCGGCTCAATGCTTCCATGTGTTGATAAAAGCTCAACACAACATTCCCCGGGAAGACGGAAGATATCGAAGAAGTCATAAGAAATTATGAAAACATAAGTAAGCAAGAAGACCGGTACCTTGTAGATTGACTAACAAGGGAGGTGTCATCCGGGGCTTCAAACTCCCGGCGATCGAAGGAGCAAGATTGAGGGAGCTCCATTCTGCAGCTTTCTCGGGATCCCGAGTAACCCCGTCGGTCATCTTCGGGGTCCACTGGGGATGAAGACCTCCTCACCATCCGTCGAAGCTTTGGATTTTTTATTTGAGGGAGCATCAATTGTGTCATGCCTCCTCTTGGTTCGGGCGGAGGAAGAGACATTAGCCCTCTCCACCATTGGTTTCTTCCCTTTACCCGAAGCATCAGCTACAGACCTGATATTCCTGATACCCCTATAAGAGGGGTCGGGAGAGGGAAGAGAAGCCTCTTGATCTACTGTCAAGACCCTGGGCGATCGTTGCTCGGCTGTCACAACGGCCCTAGCGACCTTCACCCGCAGGCTTTCAGGGTTCGTTCTGGGAGGCACTACAAAGAAGAAGGACAAGAATCAGAATTCAAAACATATTACTTAAGTCAAATCAAAGGATGATGGTTAGAAGCTCACAATGAGCCAAGCCCCAAGATCTTGAAGGATGGAGTTATATTCCACTTCATATCCATGTATCTCTTGATACCACGGAATGGATTTGATCTTTCTGATGGACGCCTCATCTTCTCTGGATAAGGGAAGGCCCCGGTTACTCTCGGACGAAGAAGTAAACCTCCTCCAGGTGGTTGGGAAGTTAAGATCTGATGGAGGCGCTCGACAGAAAAAGTATCATTCGCGCCATCTTTTGTGGTTAGAAGGGCAAGTTCCTTTGACAAGGATGCAGCCCCTCCAATCAAGTTCAGCCTTATTGCGTTTGGAAAGAAAGACCCATCCGGGAGGATGGGAGATAGAAAGAACATGAAAATGTAAAAAAGGAGAAAGAGATGGCGTAATGCCAAGCTCAAAACACAAACCCAAGAAGCCGACGATGAGACGCCAGCTATTGGGGAGGAGCATCCCAAGACAAATGTTCCAGTGATTCAAAACTGCGGAGAACAAAGGATTAAAAAAGGGAAAGCGAACCCCGCTTTCCAGTGCATCTATATACAGAGAAAATTCACCCGAAAGGGATGAATCAACCCTCTCATCAGGATGGGGAGCCCTAACCTAATATGAGGAAGGAAGATCAAAATCTTGGACAGCTGAAAGAAGGGTTTCTCCATTGTAAATGGAAGGAACAGAGCTAGGTCCACCATTGGACCCGGAGGTTTGAGGCTGCCTAGAAGACTCGACAATCTTGGAAGATCCAGACTCGAGAAGGACAGGAGAAGTTTCGGTTTTTCTTTCAAAACCTTTTTGAGAAACTTCAGCGAACTCCTGCCAGAGGACGGTTAGGGTTTTGTTATCACTATCCGACTGTTTGGGAGCAGGAGAAGCAAAAGCATCACCGCTATTACCAACATGGGGTACTAAAGAAGCCCTATCGTCCGCCATTACTCGTTTCAGTAAACTACAAAAAGAAAAGACCAGTAAACTTACTGATTCAGTGAGACGGAAGCTTGAGAGCAGGAAGGCGCGAAGCGGAGACAACAAAGGTTCAAATTCCGGACAGGAAGAATGAAACCTACGATGACAACGAACTGCTTTTAAAACTCCCGCACGAGTGTTCGGGAATCTGAACGATCGAGATTGATTCAAAATCAACGATCAAGATTGAAAGACGTTTTGAAAGTTTGAACTCACGAATCCGAAATAGGCGTTCGGAAACCGTCGCTTGGATGACGTGAGCCACGACAGATCAACTGCAACGAGATATGTGGCCTTACACTCACAACGCTCGAGGAAAAGTGACCACCGCATTAAATGAGATATGACATTTAATGAAGCACGCAGAGATCATCACCTGACGACGAACCCTGTTAAAAACCAAGCCCTTGGGATCGACTGAACGCTTGGTCTGGGGGGCTCGTGATATGGAGAGTTTATGATCAGACCGGGTTCATACCTGGTCCGACCCTCGACCCCGGTCGAGACGGAGAAAACCAAATCGCTCCTGAGCAAACCGGATCCGGAAGATGGCTTGCTGAAGAAGAAAGTTTATTGGGCTGCAAGCGTGCCCTAATCTTACTTATGGATTAGGGTAATCACCCTGATGATGGCAGACTCAAACTGACGGCTGCGGATAATCATTATCAAAGGGATAACTATCGCATAACCTAACGGTTATCTCAGGAGTCCTCTACTAGCCCAAACTAGTAGAAGTCTATCGCTCAACGGATCTAACTGATGAGATCCAACGACTACCCGAAGAAGGCTCAAGTGCATCCAACGAAGGAGATTCGAAGGTACACTCTATATAAACCTCACTACCATACAAGGTGAGGGACGGATCAATCGATCAAAAAGAATACTATCTGAGACTCAGGTTCAGAATACGACTGATAGACCTAAACTATCAGCGATTTGCTATCTAGATCACCTTTCCCGTTTCTTCATTCATTAGCTCTGTGCTTCTTGCAGAGCCGTTTGTGATTAAGTTCATCAACTGACTTAGCCTTCGGAGGTGGACTCCCGACCCCAGCGGTCGGGCCACATCTGACGCTTTCGTTTTGCAGGACATCACGTGGAGATCCAAGGGCTGAGCAGATTTTGGACGCATCAACCCTAAACCTGGCCAAAACCTATTTCCAAAGTTGAACTATTCAGGTGGGTGAAGGGGGAAATCGTTCGCCCATATTTTTCTTTCCTTTCTCCTATGACCAAGTATTGTGCTTGGCAAATCAAGGGCATTGCCGGAAACTACCTGTGAAACCCAGCCCTAACCTTGACCCGGAAACCTTGTTATTTGTAGGTCCGATGACCCAAGTAAAGTAAAAGTCACTTTGGGCCATCCCGGGGACTTGGTGTCCGGCTTTGAATCCATGAGGTTGATGATGGGTTCTATTTATGGAAACGATCCTGATGAGATCTAATTAGTTGATGGCTTGGGTGATCTCTATCTTGGTTTGAAGGCATTTCTACCTACTGGTAGTCACTTGACTTGTGTGCAAAACCCCTTTGGTTTGGTTTGATCTGGACCTTCAATTCCCTGTTTTGGCCTTCTTTGTCGCATTGGTCGGTTGGTCGCTGGGCCGTCGCCAATCCACTCGCCAATGGGTCTGTCTTTGGCATTGGTTGATTCTTGCTCTATTTAAGCCTAACCTCGAGTCCACTTCGTTTTCTGCCTCCAAACCCTCGGAGCGACCGCCTCTGCGTCATCTCTCTTGCATCCTTGGGTTTTCTTGGCGGATCTTCGTCGGAACTCTTCTTTTTGCATCAAGGTATGTCTACTCTCTCTTCTTCTCCTACATCTTGGTTTTTCTTTCCTTTTGAGTTGAGGCGGTGAAGAGATGCTGCATCCTCTGTTGCAAACATCTCCGAACATGTTCTCATGATCATCCTAAGGATTAGGCTAGAACAATGATCTTAACCATGATCATTGCAAGCTTTTGAAGGATTCATGATCAAACCATGATTTAATCTCTGTTAATTTCCTAATCTGAATTCGATCTCTTTGGATCTTCTTTCATTGATCATGTTAGTGGTTAATGGTTGTGTTTTCTTTCTATGATCCATAATCCATAGAATTCTAGTTGTTCTCTTCTACCTTACTATGTGTTCTTCATGATGCATGATAGTACATATATGGTAGGTTTTATTTCCTTATTTAGATTTATGCTTCTAAGCCTTATTCCGGGAGACCTATGCATGTTTTCATGTTTTCATTACCGAAAGCAATGATCCATCCTCCTATAGTTATTGTCCTTGTTTTCTATTTCAAAATTCATCAAGATCCATGTTTGATTTATTTATGGTAACTTTTTGTTTCCTAATTTGGATCTTGATACCTTGATTTGATTAGTGTTTTGGGTCCCCTATATGCTGAATACTACTGATGTAGTTTACCCCTTGATTAGTACCCTTTTGAACCACCAAATTCGGTTTCATATCTCAAAACTCTGATTTTCTAGCTATCGTCTGCATTGGTCGACTGTTGGTCGTGGACCACTCGACCAATCCACTCGACCAATGAGTCAGAACTCCGTTGGTCTGTTTGGATGCTTTGCTATATTTTCGTTAGGGATCTTTCCTAATATGTTGTATATACTTGTTTAGGACCTTCTTCTCAAGTTTGCCAAGATCTTACTTGATTTCTTAGGATTCTTTGCGAGTTATAAAGGTAGGATGGTTATTTCCTTAATTACATAGATAGCATGAATCTAGTTTCTATATTTGAATATCATTAATATGTTTCTTAATTAGATTCTTACAATGATATACTACTGTTGCATAACTTTGATTACGGTAGCATTGCTTATTCATATTGAATTGATTCATGTATGATTTATTTACCAATGTTATACAAATGATTGTAAATATTGATTTCTTTCCATATTGGAGTTACCATATATGTGATGATATGAATTGATGCATGTGTATGCTTACGTATGGTTTGGAAGGAGAGGTGTCCTTTTGACATTTCTGTCCTTGGACTACTACGGGAATATTATGGGATGTTTCCGGAGATGCCCTCTGGACACCTTCCTAAACTGTTGGATGACATATATGGATTGTCTAGTAGTGTTTGGCTAGGATGTCTGTTATGTCGACCCTAATCGGAGGGGTATTGAGACCGAACGACCCGTGGTGCATGGGGATTCATGGGCGCTCAAGACCGGTAACCAATCCGTGAGAGGGCGGAATCACATTGTGGGGGCCATTTATTGGTAGGGTTGCATTGGTTAGACTTGGGCTCACGGGCGCTTAAGCCGGTAACCACCCGTGAGAGGCGTGAGAGCTTCCCGTTTACCATATGTGGATGATCAATAGGGTTGGTGAGTCCGTAGTCGGGGACTATGAGGACTCTAGTGTGAAGGATCCGGAAGGATCGTCGGGGCGAGGATGGAAGTATCTGGATCGACTTGATGTAACCAAGTAGAAGACTTGCATTTGGCTGGTATTACCCCGACATGCGCCGTGCTTATACCAAGCGGTTGTGAGAGAGTGTGTTGACTTAACCCCCTAGCCATGGAATGTCCGAGGATGCCGGACCCATTACCACTGATGATGAGTGATTGAGACTTTCCTCGGGTGCGGTGCTATGACTTAAAGCATGTCCGCCAATAGAGACCAGCATACATAGAGTTAGAATCATTCATTCATTGTTTGTCTCATATCATATTGCATTTATGATTGTTCGGAATCCTGCCATTTATGTTATTATGGTTTTAACGCCTTTCGGTTTCTTCGAAACTCATTCCTTTATTGTACGTGTTGTTAGACTATCCTGCGGTACGGAATACTATGCGGTCCCTATGAGGAGCGCGGCGAAGAGACATATCTCCGGGAAGGTGATTGCGGTTACCACAATTACTCGAAGATCCCGCGGGTGGTTATGCTCCGTACAATGCTTAGTCCGACCATTGAGTGGGCGTCCTTGTGCTATTTATGAGATCTACACCTACAAGGATGTCGTCTACAAAGTGGAGAATAATTTAGTTACCCAATGTACATGCTACTGGGATTAGCTTTTATCTAGTTTATTCTTTCGAGCTACTTTTCCGCTGGATGTAAAGTGGGATTTTTGCTTCACTTTACCTATCTGTTTGACACTCTGATTATATATCTATTATTCCGTTTCGTTTATGATTCATTCTTTCTTTATTGAATCTATGATTTATCTTCCGCACTCTTGTTATGGTTGTTCATGATTATGTTATTGCTTATGTGGGAGGTTGATCACTCGATACCTGATCTTCGGGCTGTGGATCACACTCTCGGGTATGCCAGATAGGGTACCGGCTGGGAGGGCGTGACACTACCCACCACCACCTTTGCTTACTGTTCAAACTCGATTTTAGGGTTTGATAGTTCTGAAGCTCTTGATTTTGGATTTTAGGGTTTTTCTATGCAAATGTCAAGAAATCTGAATTTTATCCTTAAATCCAAAAGAAAACTTTAGGTATGTTAGAAATTTTGTCTGAAATTAGAAAAGCTTAGATGACTTATCATCCTTAGTGTAGTTGGTAATCTTATTTCTAGAGGAATTTCAGCATCAACCATCAACCTCAATAGCTTAATGTATCTGGATCTTCGAAACAACCATATTTGTGTTGAGATCTCTAGTGACTTGGAAAGCTTACGATGCTGATAGAGCATTACTTAGTCGGAATCAGCTCTATGGATGGTTCCAAATTCTAGGGTTGTTTTAAGAGTTATGGTGTTATGAACGGTTTTGCTCAAACACTGAACCCAGTATCTCCTAGATGATTCATCCCAAGGTTGGAGGGCCCAACGAGAAATCTACATACTTCCTCTTTTTCCTTGGAAGGTGGTATGCCAACTTTGTCTGAGGCATTGATCCCGAGACAGAACAAAGCCTTTACCGAACCAAAGCGAATCGGATTCAAGGGATCGACCCATGG
Source organism: Hakea prostrata (assembly GCF_041222555.1). NCBI lineage: Eukaryota > Viridiplantae > Streptophyta > Magnoliopsida > Proteales > Proteaceae > Hakea > Hakea prostrata. The sequence continues at coordinate 37,926,297 of NC_142600.1, forward strand.
AAGACATCGAGATGCCATACCAAGGCCCAAGTCTCAATCATGTGTGGTGGGGCTCCCAAAACCAGCATCTCGATGAGCCCAATCTCGATTTGCCACACCAAGAAGCCAAGAGAATTGATCGGATCATATCCATGGCGAGACAAAGGTGTCAATCTTCGTCCCTAGAAACAACTGAGGTAGGAAGATATTGTGTGCCTCAGGGTCTAACAATCCGTACCTACCAGGATATCAATTGACTTTACCCATATCTATATGGGATGTCATTCTAGCTGAAGTGACGGTTGCACAGACTTGAATCTGTCACACAAACTCCCATTGCCATCTAGTATCAATAGTAGACCTGTTAGAACGGTCATATCCTTGCTAGCTAGGTCTTGACCCCAAAGAAGATCCTGGACACGCTAGACAATCCAACAATTACTAAGGATCAAGTTCAACTATCAATACCTCTTACCTACCACTGTATCTGGTAATGCACATTTACTCCTTCATTGCTTACTGTTCAGCCTAACAAAATGGCCTAAGTCACCAACCTTGGGGCAATGTTATTCGTAAATCTAACTTAAGTTTCAAAAGTAGTTGATTGACCCTCGAGCCGACCTGCACTCACTTTCTCCTTTGTGAATAGGTTTCAGAACCAGTAGTGGGATCTACTATGGTCACTCAAAGGGGTATGATTGACAATGATTATGAGTGCTTTTGGACACTAGATCTCAGTGGGTTCAGAAATAAGAAATAATGTGCCTCACAAACTCTGTATCTGTTATTCTGTTTGATTTGTCTTGACAGGATTATGAAGCTTGCCATACAAAAAAACATTCCTTCTCATAATTGGATTTAAAGTCTTCGCATTCTTCACTTGTTTAAAAGAGAGTGTCTACGTTCAGTTAACAGATTAGGTATTGGATTTTCTGAATAATCTTGCCCAACTTAACCGATGAAGAAAATGATGGATTCCCCCTTCACCCACCTCTATGAGTGTTTCAACCTTGAAAATAAGATGTAAAGTCAAGGGTACTTTGAAAATAGGGTTTAAGTTAGGGGGCATTTGAACCATTTTAACAAGTAGGAGGTATTTTGATCATAGCAAAAGAAAAAAAAGAAAGAATTTGAATCCAATCATGAATTGGAACGGGTCCTTGACAGTGTCTACCGGTATGGATCTCCTTGTAAGGTTTGTAAAGCCGGGGAGTTGCATCAGTTTCGGTGCAATTTTGTTTTTTTTTTTTTTTTTTTTGGGGGGGGGGGGGTTGCATGGGAAAATCTCTTAGATCTATAAGTACAGCTAAACAATATTTTATTTAAGGTCATGCACATGTATACATTCTCTTAGTTGAGGTTACATTGTCAAATGATCAGCCAGGAGCAATATCAGTCGCAGAAACCATGGCCGAAGAAGTTGCTTCAGGCAATGTTGATTCAATTTTCCACATTGGAGACATAAGCTATGCAACAGGATTCTTAGTGGAGTGGGACTATTTCCTTCACCAAATTGTGCCTTTGGCATCTCATGTTTCATACATGACTGCAATAGGAAACCATGAGAGGTACTGATCATATCTTCTTCACCTTCATTTAAGTTCATCTCTTCTTATTTGTCGCAATTGCAACTTGACAATAACAATTTCTCAGAGACTACATAAATTCTGGATCAGTTTTCATAACACCAGACTCAGGAGGAGAGTGTGGAGTTGTTTATGAGACATATTTCCAGATGCCCACAACTGATAAGGACAAGCCATGGTACTCCATAGAACAAGGACCCGTTCATTTCACTGTAATTTCTACTGAGCATGATTGGAGCCTCAACTCTGAACAGGTAATGCAATGGATAATCTATCTTACAATTTTTTTATCATTCCTTGAAAACGTATTTCATTCCAAACACATTCTAATAGGAAAACATTACAGTACCAATGGATAGAAAAGGATCTGAGATCAGTTGACCGGTCAAGAACTCCTTGGTTAATTTTCACTGGGTAAAAACGAGTAAACCCTCTCTCTCTTTCTCTCTCACAGAGTAGATATAACAAATATTATCTAGTGAGACATTTTTCTGCTGCAGACACCGACCTATGTATACATCAATACCAGGAGGACTAATTCCCAATGCGGTTCCGAAGTTTGTCACAGCCATAGAGCCATTACTAATGAAATACAAGGTTAGAAAGGTTTTCTAATTTTTCAATAAATTAAAAAAAAAAAAAAAAAATCTAACTCAGCTGATTAATTCCGAAAACGAACTAAGTTGTCAACATGAACCAGGTAGACCTAGCTCTCTGGGGCCATGTCCATAACTATGAAAGGATGTGTGCAGTTTACCAGAAAGAATGCAAGGCCATGCCGGCCAGAGATGTCAACGGGATAGATACATATGATACTACAAATTATACTGCTCCAGTTCATGTAGTTATTGGAATGGCAGGATTTGAACTAAATGACTTCACTAGCAATGTAAGTTAATGGGTTCCATTTCTAATTTTAGTTCTTTCGTTTGATTTCCTTCTTCCAAAAGAAATTTCCCATCAATTTATGTAAACACAAGCTGATGTCATCTATGTTCTATCTTTTTGTACAGAATGGTAGCTGGAGCTTAGTTAGGATTCCTGAATTTGGGTATGTAAGATTTCATGCAACAAAGCAAGAGATGAAGGCTGAGGTTAGTATATGAAGTGTCAGATTTCCATATTTACGAATTGAAAATCAAAGAAAGAAGCATCACTACATAAGGTTGATCAGTTCGGATAGAAAGAGTCTAAGAACCTTTGAGCTGAACAGTCATAATCAAGAAATTTAACTTCAAAAGAATAATACTAAAATGATCTTTTTGACAATCGAAGGAGATTAATATTAGATGAGGATGACTCATAACTACTAGAGATTATCGAATTGCTAATCATATTTCACTTCTTGGAATTCAAAACAATTTTATTTAAAAATACATGAAGAATGATTATATTTTCTGCCCTTATAGATTTAACTGATTTTATTTTCTGCCCTTATAGATTTAACTGATTATATTTTCTGTTGTCATCTTCAGTATGTGAATTCAAAGAAAAGGATGGTTGAAGATAGCTTCCGCTTGATCAAAAGCCATACGATGGACTATTAAGATTTTATGCTTACCATAGTTTCAATCTTTGATGTACCAATATAAGAGAGAGAGAGAGAGAGAGAGAGAGAGAGAGAGAGAGAGAGAGAGAGAGAGAGAGAGAGATTCAAATGTGTCAGAAAATAATTTTATATAATTACCGTATATTCTGGATACTAGAGTATGAAAAGGTTAAATATAATGGATAAGTCCACCAAATAAAAAAGAAAATTTCATCTACAATAGTAAGAGCTTTTTATTTCGATAAAAGGTCCTTTTTATTAAGAAAAAGTGGGAAAAAAAGAAAATTACATGAGGAATATATATGAACCTATGAACAATAGTTAAGGTTAGAAATTGGAATAAGTTTATTTTTTAGATGCATGATTCTGATTAAATGCTTTTAATGCAATTCTTTCCTCCTCAATTAACATTTCTTAGTTTTGGAGAGAAACTTTACATATTCCTTTAGTTGTTAATGGTTTCTTTGAGAAATGAGAAGGGGAGAAATTGAGAATTAAATTGATTCAAATAATTTCAAGAATTTTAAATGTTTTTAATGCAGTTTCTTCTTCCTCAATTAACATTTTTCGGTTTTTTAGAGAAATTCTTCATATTCCTTTGACTGTTAGTGGTTTCTTAGAAAAATGGGAAGGGGAGAAATTGAGAATTAAATTGATTCAAATAATTTTAAGAATTTTAATTGACCATTATAGACATCATTTATTAGTAATACAAAGGTCTACTTGATTGAATACAGAGGGGTATTGGAGGAAAACGAAATGTAGCTATGTCCATTGAGTTCATGCTTTATAATAATAGTATGATATATGTTTGGAAGTAAGGTAGCTTTATTTTCCAAAAGAGAAAACATTACAAATTACAGGCGATAGTATCTCTTACCGTTAGCGTCCTTCCTCACTAATTTGGATAGAGCCAATGGAAGAGCCTAAATGTGGAAATGGACTTTGTTTGGTGTGGACTTTTTTGGTGGACTGAAAAATCCAGCCAAAAATCCACAAAAGAGTTCACTTCCTTGATAGAATAATCAAAGGTACACCACCTAAAAGTAGAGACCTAGCAAAGGATTTCAGCCCCAATATTTATCACATTCCACGACATTCTGATGGTCCCTTTTAGGATTTGCAAGGTTGTCTCTGAATCATATTCAACCTGTAAATGTGAAATCCCGCATAATCCAAATCTATAAATCTATAGTGTAGATCCGAAGACCTGAAGTGAAGGAAGAAGACAGTTGTGGACCCTCTCAATTTGAACCCATTAGGTTTGGCCTATAACCAATGGAGGTTGATAACAAAGATCTTAGTATGGAAGCCTTGTATGATTTGGAAGAAGAGGTGACTTGAATGAGGTTTGACTCAAAAGGTGGATTTTAAATACAATGTTGATACCTTTGGAAGGCCCTATAAAGTCAAGTAAGACCCTTTTCTTAAGTTGGAAGAGGACCCAAATGGTGGATTTGGCTTCTGGGAACCAAAATTCAACATTTTAACATAAGGCACTGCCTTGGTCGATTGCTTTGATCAATCCAATCAACTAAGGCTAATGACCAAAGCAAGCCCAAGGACATAGTTTTCTATTTTGGAGAAATTAGGTTTTGGAGCCCTATATATTCAAACTTCGATCGAATTCGAACCACTTCACCTCTAAGCCTCTGGAGAACTTGAGAAGAACCTTAGAGCTCTCTCTTCAAAGCCAAGGAAGATCCCCAAGCATCCGTAGGAGTTTCTCCGTCAAATCTTCTTCTACGAGGTTAGTATTTGCATGTATTCTTTATTGATCTATTCTCTCTACTGTTTATACTCTTTGTTTTGATTGTGAGGAAGACCTTACACTACTGTAATGACCTAATCTCTGATCCTCATGGTCTTAGAGTGAATTCGCATTCACTCTATTCTTTCTATAGACAATACGGTGTGTTTTCGGTGTTTAACCTAGCATGAGACCATGATATGATCTATTCTTACTATAGTTATTTGATTATAATCTTTGTTAGAAATATTCCTAGGTTGTTTTCTATGCATGATCTAGTACTTTTTTTATCTTTAGAGTGAATCCCCATTCATTCTAGTCTTTCCATGAGAATCTGCTGATAAAGCCTATTAGGTGATTTATTAGATTTCTATTCCAATGGCCTTGTTTAATGTTTAGATCATCATAGATAGTTTTAATATGTTATTTAAGAATTTTCCTATTAATTTCGGAGTATTACGATATCATTCGAAGAGTTCCCGATCAAAGTTGGACGTTTTTGTCCGTATAGCATACCTTTGGTCGATTGCTTGGTCGATGCAATCGACCAAAGGGGTTTGTGACAACAAATTTTCTTTGTTTTAACTCCATTTTGCCTCTGATCATTAGGGTTTGTTCCTTATACCTCTACATGTTTGTTTAGAGTTATTTTGGTGATTTTGGACTTGCTCTTTGATCTCTTACTTGGAGTTTATGAACCGAACACAAGGTGAGCACATTCACTCACAATTGACATCATTATGTGCTATACTATGATAAGATTTGTATGCATATGTCAGCTATTGTTTTAGAACTTTTTATTTAATGTTATACTTTTGTAATTACAGTATACTATCTGAATTACGTGCTGGCATCGAATATGAATGATTGGATTGTGAATGGATCTTGGTTTGACATATGTATGGAATCATAGTGTGATGTGATTGTCTAGGTTGTGGTTGTGGAATGGAGAATGCCCTTTTAGTGTTTTTGTCACTAGACACTATTGGAGGTGGTATGGGACACATTCCTATGGTGCCCTTTGGCACTTTTCTCAACTACTAGTTGACATACCCAGATTTTGTCTAGAAGTGTTTGGCTAGGGAAACCTTGTCATATGTGACCCAATCGGAAGGGGTATTGAGGCCGAGTGACTTATGGTAGCAATGGTGATTTCTCAAAAGACCTGTATCAAAGCCATAAGATGACGTAAATTACATTGTGGGGACCATTCATTGGTAGGGTTGCATATAGTAAGCTTGGGCTCGTGGGTGCCCAATCATGCGAGAGGCATGAGGGGACACGAGAGCTTCCCGTTTATTATATGTGAATGACCAATATAGGGTTAAGAGTCTACGTAGCCGAGAGGGAGACGGTGACTTTAGGGGGAAGGTGTCACATCCTCCCAGCCGGTACCCTAACTGGCATACCCGAGAGTGTGATCCACAGCCCCGAAGATCAAGTATCAAGGAAATCATCCTCCCACATATGCAATAACATAATCATGAACAGAAATAAATCAAGGTTCAATATTATAAACAAGGTTCAAGACAAGAAATGAACAATCAGAATAATCAGAGTGCGGAAAGATACCAGATATCCAATGATATCAAAAAGGAGTGAAGTGAGGCGGAAACTCACTTTACCAAAATAGCGGAACGTAGTATAAAAATCAGAAGGGATTACAACTGAAACAAATGTACTAATAAATAAACTAAGATCAAGCGTCTTCAAGTTTATATATAACGTCTTCATAAGTATGGACTTCATCAATCCAATGAATCCGTTCTAACTCTATGCCGTTCTCAAAAGTAGTACGCAGCTTGATCCGCCGGGGGATCATCAAAGTAGTCTTGATCGTTGCCAGCACTTTGCGTGTAATACACTTCATCAGCTTGTGCTTCGCTGTACTGCTCGTCATAGTATTCTGTACCTGCAGGATAATCTAACAAAAAGAAATATACAATAGGGATGAGTTTCGAAGAAACTCAGTAAGGTAGTTAATCCATAACATCATAGATAACATGTGGCAAAACATAACATGATGCAATGCAGTATGAAACAGATAATGTATGAATGCATCTAAACTCTAGGTATGCTGGTCTCTATGGCAGACATGCTTTAAGTCATAGCACCGTACTTCTTTGGGAAGGTCACGCATACGGCTCCTGTTGGTAGTGGGTCCGGGCATCCCTCTCGGACAAACCATGGTAGGGGGTTAAGTCAACACACTCTCTCACAACCATTTGGCATAAGTACTGGCGCATGTTAGGGAAAAACCTAGCCCAATGCAAGTCATCCACTCAGTTACATCAAATCAGGTCAAGATACTTCCATTCCTCCCCTCTCGGGATCCTTTCCGGTATCTTTTCCACTAGAGTCACGGATATTACTCACCGGACTCATCAACCCTATTGGTTATCCACATATGGTAAACGGGAAGCTCTCATGTCCTCTCACGGATATAACTCACCGGTCTCGAGCGCCCATGAGCCCAAGTCTAGCCATACGCAACCCTCCAATAAATGGCCCCCACAATGTGATTCGCATCCTCTCACGGATATAACTCACCGGTCTTGAGTGCTCGTGAATCCCCATTGCTACCACGGGTCATTCAGTCTCAATACCCTTCCGAATCAGGTCTGATATAACAGGGGTATATCCTAGCCAACACTACTAGACATCCCTAGGTATGACAACCATTGATTCGGGAAAGTGTCGATGGGCAACCCCGAAAACATCCCATACTATTTCCGATAATGTCCATGGATAGAAGTGTCAAAAGGACACTTCCCAATCCCAAACCAAACTTAAGCAAACACATTCTCAGATCAGTCATGACATACACAACCAGCAGTTCATCATATACAAGAGAATGTAAAAGCAGAAATCAGATTAGGCAATAATCAGTAACTCATATATCATGAATAATAAAAAGACAATATAAACAAGTGCTACTGTTCCCACAGTAGGAGATCAGAATTAAAATACAATAACAGTAGGTAATCTCATAGTTTCATAAAGTAGAAACCAGAGAACAAGCAATCTATGTAGTTAAGGAATTAACTGTCCTTACCTTCTAACTTGAATGGAATCTTAAAGAATCAAGTATGATCTTGACTAAACTTGAGAAGACAGTCCTAAACAAGTGCACACAACATGTTAGGAAGGATGCATAAAGGAAAAGATCATAAATCAATCGAAACAGACCAAGATTGAGGTTGCTGTACTCATTGGTCGATTGATTGGTCTGCTGGACCAGTCGACCAATGAGTCGACCAATGCAGACAGTGGCCTGCAAGAATCCGAATTTTGAGAATTTAGAACCGAATTCGATTGTTCAAAAGGGTACAATTAAGAGGGGACTTATCATGGTAGTATTCTAGGGTATAGAGGATATCAAATCATAACTCAAACCAAGTTCTCAAGTTACAACTTAGAAATCATGAGGTTAACCTAATTAGGTTGAACATAGGTTAGGAGGGAAAAAAAATAGAAAGATTAAAGATAATGAACTAGGATATGAAAGAATTCAGATCTAGTAAAGAAAACATAATAATTGGGTTAACATGATCAACTAGGGGATTCCTAGGTTTAATCCAAGAGAATTAGGGTTTCACCCTTTTGGCTCCCTGGACAAATAATTGTGAGATCTGAATGAACGAAGACAAATCAAAACTGGAAAGTATAGATGATTAAGTTTTAGGTTAACACAAGGTCACCCAAAAAGGATTTCCCTTTCACAAGATAGGTTACCAAAAGTTCTCCAGACAATCACACAGGTTAGGGTTTTCAAAGGATTAGGGTTAGGTTTTCAAGAATTCAATAAGTAGGGTTTAAGAACATGATGATGATCATGAGTCTTAAAGAATATGGTGAGATCAGAGAATTGATGATTACAAGAATGCTTCATCACCTTTCTGATCTCAATGAAAACAGAATAAAAGAATGAAAATCAGAGATAGAAGAGAGAGTGGTTGAGATCATACCTTTGCCGTAGAAAGATGAAGAATTCTTCAAGTCTTTGAAAGAGATCACCAAAGAATGCAAGGGAATGGGTTAGATTAGGGTTCTAACTCGTTCCAGAGGCTTAGGAGGCAGAGGAGGCGGAGTATTCCCGAGATTAGACTTAAATAGAAGTGACAGGATTCAAATTTCAAAAACAGAATCAATTGGTCGATTGATTGATCGATTGGTCCAATCGACCAATGAGTCAACCAATCAAGACAGCAACTTCAAAACAGGGAATTGAAGGCTCAGATCAAGTCCAAACATCAAGGGGTTTGCACACCTCTAGAGTGACATACCTAGGAGTTAGAAATGCCTTTGAATCAATATAGAGACCACTCCAAGACCATCAACTAATCCAATCTTCATCCGGGTGCAGTTTCCACCATTGGAACACTAGCATCAACACTCATGGATTCCAATCCAGCCATCAAGTCTTCAACAGAAATGACCCAAAGATGAGTTCTTGCCTTACTTTGGGTCACTGGACCTACAATAAACAGAGTTTCCGGATTAGGGTCAGGGCTGGGTTTCACATTCTCCCCCCCTTAAAAAAAATTTCGTCCCCGAAATTGAAAGCGTACCTGTGCTTCCAAAGAGATGAGGAAACTTCTCCTTCATATCTTCTTCTTTCTCCCAAGAGGCTTCTTCAGGGGTATGGTCCTTCCAACGAATCTTTACCAAAGGGATGGTGCGATTTCGCAATTGCTTGTCCTTCTTATCCAAAATTTCAGCTGGCTCTTCATCATAGGTAAGATCAGCACTAAGCCCTTCAGGTGCCTGCTGTAAGACATGTTCCGGATTTTCAACATATTTCCGGAGCATCGAAATGTGGAACACATTATGCACAGTAGCAATAGACGGAGGTAATGCCAATCGATAAGCAACGGGTCCAACCTTTTCCAAAATTTCAAAAGGTCCAATGAAATGAGGGCTAAGCTTCCCTTTAACATTAAATCTCATCACGCCCTTCATTGGTGAAACCTTCAAGAAAACTTTCTCTCCAACTTGAAATTCCAGATCAGTCCTTCTCTTGTCAACATAGGATTTCTATCTTGACTGGGCAGACTTAATCCTTTCTCTTATCATATCCACCATTGCGCTCGTAGCTTCAATCAAATCAGGACCTAAGACTTTTCTTTCACCCGTCTCAGTCCAATACAATGGTGTTCTACAAGTGCAACCATACAAAGCCTTAAACGGAGCCATGCCTATCGTTGCTTGATAACTGTTATTATAGGCAAACTCAACCAAAGCTAAGTGTTCATCCCAATTTCCACCCATATTCACCACGCAAGATCTGAGCATGTCTTCCAAAGTTTGAATTGTCCGCTCAGACTGTCCATCTGACTGTGGATGATGAGCTGTACTCAAGTTCAATTGGGTTCCCAAGGCTTTCTGTAGACTGTTCCAAAACCTTGAGGTGAACCTAGGATCACGATCGGACACAATACTCATCGGCACACCATGTAGACGAACCACATTATCCACATAAAGTCTAGCTAGCTTATCCAAAGTATGAGTGATCTTCATAGGAATAAAATGGGCTGATTTGGTCAACCTATCAACAATCACCCACACAGTGTCATTGCCTTTACTTGTCCTAGGCAAGCTAGTCACGAAATCCATGGAGATATCTTCCCACTTCCGAGTTAGGAACAGGGAAGGGGCTGAAGCAATCCAGATGGAGGTTGATGAACGGCTTTCACACGCTGGCAAGTCTCACACTTGGCAACAAAGTCGTCAACATCGGCCTTCAAACCAATCCACCAAAAATGTTCCTTCAAGTCCTTGTACATCTTGGTGCTTCCAGGGTGTACTGTAAAGATTGATTGGTGTGCTTCCTTCAATATTTCCTTCTTAAGATCTTCATTTGCTGGCACACACAATCTACTTCTAAACAATAAAGCACCATCCAAAGATATACCAAAGTCGGGATCTGATTCAGGATTCGAAGAAATCTTCTCAACTTTGTCCTTAAGTTCCGGATCAGAACTCTGCAAAGCAACAATCTTATCTCTAAGGCCAAACCTTGCTGTCATAGCAGAAAGAACAACAGCAGAATTCTCAGGAACAACTTCCAAATCAAAACTCTCAATAGAAGACAACAAGGGTAGACTCAAAACATTCAAATCCAAAACCTTCTTCTGAATCTTCCTACTAAGAGCATCAGCAACAACGTTTGCCTTACCAGGGTGATACTGAATATCACAATCATAATCAGAGACTAGTTCCAACCATCTTCTTTGCCTCATGTTCAACTCTTTCTGAGTAAAGAAGTATTTCAAACTCTTATGGTCCGTGAATATGGCAATTTTCTCACCATAGAGGTAATGTCTCCAAATCTTCAAAGCAAAAACAACAGCGGCAAGCTCTAAATCATGAGTGGGGTAATTCCGCTCATAATCCTTCAATTGCCGAGAGGCATAGGCTACAACCTTACCGTGCTGCATTGTACACAACCCAAACCAATCTTCGATGCATCAGTATAGACTGTCATACGACCATAACTATCAGGTATAGTCAAAACCGGGGCACTTGTCAGTCTATCCTTCAATTCTTGGAAATTCTTCTCACAAGCGTCAGACCAAACAAACTTCTCTTCTTTCCGGGTCAACTTAGTCATAGGAGCAGCTAACCAAGAAAAGTTCTCAATAAACCTTCTGTAGTAACCTGCCAGACCAAGGAAACTTCTTATTTCCGTTATAGTCTTCGGTCTTTCCCAATCAGCAACTGCTTGGACTTTCTCAGAATCAACACGAATACCTTCAGCAGAAACCACATAGTCGAGGAATACTACTGTGAAACCCAGCCCTAACCTTGACTCGGAAACTTTGTTATTTGTAGGTCCAGTGACCCAAAGTAAAGCAAGAAGTCAGCTTTGGGCCATCCCAGTGGAGGACTTGGTGTCTGGCTTTAAATCCATGAGTGTCGATGACGAGGTTCTATTTATGGAAACTGAATCTTGATGAAGATCGGATTAGTTGATGGACTTGGAGTGCTCTCTATCATGGTTTGAAGGGATTTCTACCTATTAGGTAAGTCACTTGGTGTGTGTGCAAAACCCCTTTAGGTTTGGATTTGATCTGGGCCTTCAATTCCCTGTTTCGAAGTTCTGAGCTGATTGGTCGACTCATTGGTCGACTGGACCAGTCGACCAATCCTATCGACCAATGGGTTTTGTCTTTGGTAATTAGGTCTTGCTTGCTCTATTTAAGTCCAATCTCGAGTCTACTTCATATTTTCTGCCTCCAAACTCTTTGGAACGAACCAAAGACCTCTGCAAGTCATCTCCCTTGCGTCCTTGGTGTTTATCTTGACGGATCTTCGTCAAAACTCGTGTTCTTACACAAAAAGGTATGTTTACACTCTCTTCTTCTTCTTCATCCTTGTTTTCTTTCCTTTTTGAGTTGAGACAGTAGAGGAAATGCTGCATTCTCTGTTGCAAACATCTCTGAACTTATCTCTCATGATCTTTCTAAGGATTAAAGGCTAAAGCAATGTCCGTAATCATGATCATTGCAAGCTTTTGAAGGAATCATGATCTAAATCATGATCTCGTCTTCGTTTATCTTTGATTTAAATTCTGATGTTCTTAGATCTATTATATTGATCATATTAGTAGTCAATCGCTGTGTTTTCTTTACATAATCCATGATCTATCAATCTCTAGTTGTTTCTCCTCTATCATACCATGCTTTCTTCAAGAATCATGACTGATACATCTATGGTAAGTTTTGTTTCCTTATTTAGATTCATGTTCTTAGATCTATTTTCTTGAAGATCTAAGTATGCCTTCCATGATATCTTTATCAAAATCAATGATTCATTCTCCTATTGTTCTTGTCTATGATTTGTATCTTGAATTCTTCAAGAACCATGATTAATCTAATTATGGTAACTTGTTGTTTCCTAATTTGTAACTTGAAAACTTGATTCGATTAGTGTTTTGAGGTCCTCTATATGTTAGGATACTACCAATGTAGTTTACCCCTTGTTTAGTACCCTTTTGAACCACCAAATTCGGTTCTTTAGTCTTAAAACTCTGATTTTGTAGGCCATTGTCTCCATTGGTCGACTGATTGGTTGACTGGGACAGTAGACCAATCCAATCGACCAATGAGTACAGCAACTCCAGATTTGGTCTGTTTTGGATGTTTTGATATCTTTTCTTTTAGGGATCTTTCCTAATATGTTGTATACACTTGCCTAGGACCTTCTTCTCAAGTTTGTCAAGATCTTACTTGATTTCTTAAGATTCCTTTGCAAGTTATAAAAGGTAAGGATGGCTACTTCCTTAACAACATAAATTGCATAACTTAGTTTCTATATTTGAATCTTGTTAATTTATTTGTTTAATTAGATTCTTATAATGTTATACTACCGTGGTACTGTCTTGATATCAGTAGCATTACTTGTTTATATTAAATTGACTCATGTATGATTTACTTACCAGTTATACACAAGTTGAATGTAATTATTGATTTCTTTCCATATATGAAGTTACCATGTATGTTGATGTTATGGATTGATGCTTGTGTATGCTTAAGTATGGTTTGGAAAGGAGAGGTGTTCCTTTTGACACTTCTGTCCTAGGACTACTACGGGAATATTATGGGATGTTTCCGGAGATGCCCTTTGGACACATTCCTAAACTGTTGGATGACATATTTAGGAATGTCTAGTAGTGTTTGGCTAGGATGTCCCGTTATGTCAGACCCTAATCGGAGGGGTATTGAGACCAAATGACCCGTGGTAGCAATGAGGATTCATGGGCGCTCAAGATCGGTAACCAACCCGTGAGAGGACAGGAATCACATTGTGGGGACCATTTATTGGTAGGGTTGCATATGGTTAGACTTGGGCTCACGGGCGCTTAAGACCGGTAACCAACCCGTGAGAGGACGTGAGAGCTTCCCGTTTACCATATGTGGATAACCAATAGGGTTGATGAGTCCGTAGTCAGGGACTATGAGGACTCTAGTGTGAAGGATACCGGAAAGGATCGCCAGGGGCGAGGAATGGACATATCTGGATCTGACTTGATGTAGCTGAGTAGAAGACTTGCATTTGGCTAGGCTTTAACCCTGACATGCGCCGGTACTTAGACCAATGGTGATGTGAGAGAGTGGTGACCTATACCCCATCCATGGAATATCCTGAGGGATGAAGGACCCATTACCAACTAATGATGAGTGAATGAGACTTTCCTAAAGAAGTACGGTTCTATGACTTAAAGCATGTTTGCCATTAGAGACCAGCATACATAGAGTTAGATTCATACATTCATTGTTTGTCTCATACCATATTGCATTTATGTTTGTTTTGTAATCCTGCCATTTATGTTATTATGGATTTAACTGCCTTACTGAGTTTCTTTGAAACTCATTCCTTTTGTACAATGTTTGTTAGACTACTCTACAGGTTCTGAGTATCATGACTGCTCGTATGAAGAAGCGCAAGGAGAAGAGGCATATTTCCAGGAAAGTGATTGCGGTTACGACAATTACACTAAAGATTCCGCGAGTGGTTATGCTCCGTACGATGCTTAGTTTGACCATAGAGTGGAAGCGCCCTTGTGCCATTTATGAGATTTATACTTATAGGGATATTGTCTATAAGATTGAGAACAATTTAGTTACCTATTGTACCTGCTATTGGGATTAGATTTCATTCTGTTTCTTCTCTTTTAGAACTACATTTCCGCTGGTTGTAGAGTGGGATTTTGCCTCACTTTACTTATTTGATTTAGACACTCTGATTATATTTAGTACTCTGATTTATATATGATTCATTCTTTCCTTATTTGGATCTATGGTTTATCTTTTGTACATCGATTATTATTGTTCATGATTATGTTACTCTTTATGTGGGAGGTTGATTACTCGATACCTGATCTTCGGGCTGTGGATCACACTCTCGGGTATGCCAGTTAGGGTACCGGCTGGGAGGATGTGACAACTACACTCTTTAGCCAGAAATCACACTTGCTAAACTTAGCATAAAGTTTCTTTTCTCGCAGTCTTTGCAAAGTGAAATCTAGATGCCTTTCATGCTCTTCTTCACTTTTTGAATAGATCAAAATATCATCAATGAAGACAATTACAAACTTATCGGGCACATCATGGAAGACTTGGTTCATGAGGTCCATGAACACAGCAGGAGCATTAGTCAAACCAAAAGGCATGACTCTAAACTCATAATGGCCGTACCTTGTTCGGAAAGCTGTCTTAAAGACATCACTTGACTTCACTATCAACTGGTGATATCCAGACCTTAAGTCAATCTTTGAGAACACAGCTGCACCCTTCAATTGATCAATGAGATTGTCAATCCGGGGCAGCGGATATCTATTCTTGATAGTCAACTTATTCAACTCACGGTAGTCAATGCACAGACGCATACTACCATCTTTCTTCTTGACAAACAAGACCGGAGCTCCCCAAGGTGACACACTAGGTTGTATGAAACCTCTTTCAATGAGCTCATTTAACTGATTTTGCAACTCTTTTAACTCAGTAGGAGCCATCCTATACGAAGCCTTAGATATTGGAGCGGCACCAGGAACGAGATCAATAGAAAATTCAACATCCCTATCTAGAGGCACTCCCGATAGATCATCAGGGAAGACATCAACAAAGTCTTTGACTTCGTCAACTCTTTTCTCCACTTTTCCCTTGCCTTCAGAAGAAGCATCATCTACTATGGTGTAGATTTGCATCGGTGCGGACAATATCTTTTTACCAACCCGTCTTTTCTCACCTTGAAATTCAAAAACTGAACCTACGCAAGTATTGAATTGAATCTTTCTCGAGGAGCAAAGAAATACAGCTTTGTGGGCTGTTAACCAGTCAATTCCCAAAATAACATCGAAGTCTTTCATATCAAGAAGTACCAAATTAGCTTCCAAGTTTATCTTACCAACCAACACCGGACATTTAACTAATCCTTTATCTTGTTTCACAATAGGACTAGTAGGTGTACTAATCAATAAACAACTAGACAATTTCTCAGGGATTAGGTTAGTCTTCTTAATGAATGCAGATGATATGAACGAATGAGATGCACCCGTATCAAATAAAACAAATGCAGGAAAAGAAGCGACTGACAATGTACCTGTGATCACATCATGGCTTCCACCTTGCTCAGTACTAGAGATACTGAACACTCTACCAGAGGGAGGAGCAGGAGCACTCTTCAGCACTGGAATAGGCTGCTGGACAGGCTTCTTCGGACAATCGCGAGCAAAATGACCAGACAGCTTACAGTAGAAGCAAATAGGATTGCTTGGTCCCACCGGGACAGCTGCAACAGGAGGCTTCTGAACAAAAGGCTTAGGATTCGCGTTCACTAGCCTAGCACATGCATTCACTGGTGGTCGATTCCCGCCATACTGAAACTGACCAGGCTGTCGGAGGCCAGGGCTTTGACCTATACTCCTAGGCTGAAAAGTAGTAGTGGGATAGGGCGTAGGTCTCATAAAGCGCCGATCATTACGATCCACCAAACCAGGGTTTCTAGACTGCCAAGGCCTTTGCAGCGAGCATTCTCCTTTTCATTTTCTTCCAATTTCTTCGAGTTCTGAACCACTTGGGCATAGCTCTCTATAGGCTGGAGAGTGAGATAGCCTTTAATGGCAGGGCGCAATCCTTTAAGAACTTCTTCGCCTTAGCAATATCAGGCTTCAAAGAATCCGGAGCAAAGAAATGAAGTTCCTCAAACTTCTGTTGGTACTCTAACACAGACAAGGATCCTTGTGTGAGAGCCATGAACTCAGCTTCCTTCGCATCCTTTACCGCCTCAGGGAAATAATTCATGCAAAAAGCCTCTTTGAATAAATCCCAAATTACAACACTTGCATGCAAACCTTCCAAAACAGGTTGAGTGGAAGTCCACCAAGCATCGGCTTCATGCTGCAACTTATGCTCAGCAAACATAATCTTTTGAGCTTCGGAGCATTGTAGATGACGAAAAGTCTTTTCCAACTCACGAATCCACTTGTTAGGGAACAAGAGATCCTTGGTAACACCAGTAAAGTTGGGCACCTGCATCTTCAGAAAACTCTCCATCAGACGAGTATGAGGAGTTCCAGCAAGGCCACCCGCATTTGGAACTGCGGCATGAGTATTCACATTAACACCAGCATGAGTCTCATTATGCAGTGTCATGAAACCCGTCAACATCTGATTAAACTGAGCTACTTGCTGTTGCATCATATTGCCCATGATGTTGGCAATATCATGAAAGCTTCCGACATTCGGGGCACCTGGTATGTCCTGGGTACCTTGGTCACCAGTCTGCTGATCATGACCGCCTTCATGTATTTCACCATGACCACTTCCATGACCACTGGATTCACCACGCCCACTTCTCAGAGTAACCATTCTATAAGAACCGGAAACGTCAAAATTCCAAATTTTGAAGTTTCAATGAAATCATTATGTCCAAATGATTTGAAAATTTAATTCATGCTCAAACACATCCATTTAGTCATCCAACAACAATTCATAGGGCAAAAATCACATTTTCCAACATTTCAACCAAAATTGGAGCTACTGGGTCCATTGGTCGGTTGATTGGTCGATTGGTTCAATCGACCAATGAGTCGACCAATGCTCACAGAATACAAAAATTCACATTATAAGCCTCATTTTCACATTCAAACTTCATTCTAACTTCTTCCACAAGTGAGTGAGCTCTAGGGAAACATCTTCTAAGGTTCTTTCAAGCATCTTTGGGTGATTCAAGTGTTTTAACAACAACACCACAACTCACATTCATCAAACACAAGGTAAGACTATCATTTTCTCTTTTACTTTCATCTTCTCATGCTTGCATTTCAATCAAATCCATGTTTTACTTGTATCCATTGTTAGAAATCATGTTTAGGAATACTTAGAAACATATTCCCTAGGTTTTAAACACAATGCCATGAATAGACAACAAGTTCTAACACCTTCTTGCACTTCTCGCAAAGTTTTCATATCGAAATCGTTATCTTTAGAAAAATTTTGATTTCTCACAAACCGTTTGGAGTTTTCACATGAAATCAATTGCTACATGCTCCAGATCGCTTTGACACTCCACAAGCCGAGTTCCTGTATGAGGCCTACTTCAGCTACTGCCAGATCGAGCTAGGACATCTATTACACCTTCGCCAGCTCCGGGTCTTTAGGATACAGTAGAGGCTCGACACCTTGTAGTGGACTCATCTCTTCACAGATGATCTGCTTGTATATCCTGAGCTAGTGAGGTTGTTCTTCAGCAACCTTACTTACACCAAGGAGGCTAGAGGTCCAGGGCATCCACTTAGAATTGTCCTCAGGAGCAGGGTCCTTCAGACTCAGATTCGCTTTTCCACCAGATCGTTAGCCGAGATCTTGCGGGTCCCTCACTACCCAGATCAGTGCGTATGGATACCTGCAGGAGCAGCTATAGATAGCTACTTGATGCCATATGAGCTGCGCGAGATATGCTCTACATTGTGGGACAGCCACCGGTGCTTCACTCCAAGGAATAGCGGACAGATGACAGATTCTGCACGAGTTATCGGTCGCATTGTCGGTCGAAACATCATGCCGAAGGCTACACATCACCATAGGATTACAGTGATGGAGGCCTTAGTCATCTATCGAATTTACATGGGCTTCAAGATTGACCTTTCCTACATCATACAACAAGTTATGCTGGATCTGGTTTTGCGGCCTAGCATGCGGAATCTTTGCTATGGGAGGTTACTGACTTTGATCTTCAGGCATTTCGGGGTCAGTTTCGAGGATACACCAGTGGACACTGGTCCACGAGGATACGTCATGGGGACTAGGATGGTACGTCAGATGGGACTGACACATACAGTGAGATCTCCTGGTCCAGAGGGTGAGGATGATGATGAGATAGAGGATGAGCAGGAGTCAGAGGATGGTGGAGAGGATATCGGTCCTGACAGTGATGATGATCAGGCCGGAGATGATACTGAGATGCACGAGACAGTGCCGGAGCATCACGATTTCCCTTCCTCGCACTTCGAGATAGGTGGTCCTTCTCATGCGGTTCTAGAGACTTCGGATCTCAGTGCACAGATGAGATCGATGACTTCCATGTTGGAGAGGATGGAGGTCAGACAGGAGCAGCTATATGAGAGGATGGAGTCACGACAGGATAGGATAGAGTATCAGGTGACTCAGCTTTCAGAGGAGTTTCGAGCTTACAGAGATCAGAGGAGATCACCTAGATAGACTGTACTAGGATTTTCATTTATGCTTTTCAGATGTAGCAGTTGTAAAACTTTTCTTAAAGTTAATGAAGTTCTCCCTGTTTCACTTTATTATTGTGTATTATGCACCTTTCTTTTATTGCATTAAGTGACAATTGTTTAAGTATAATTATTGTGCATTATTCAGAATTATCCAGTTATGCTTCATTAATAGTTTCTAGTCCAAGTGTTCTATTATTCACTTCTAAGAGTAGATGAGTCACTTCTGGATCTATGACTCAGGAATGTTCTCATCTTTTTTTTCGTGGTTAGGATTTCCTTGAACTTTGGGCTCTGATACCATTCTGTCACATCCTCCCAGCCGGTACCCTAACTGGCATACCCGAGAGTGTGATCCATAGCCCCGAAGATCAAGTATCGAGGAAATCATCCTCCCACATATGCAATAACATAATCATGAACAGAAATAAATCAAGGTTTAATATTATAAACAAGGTTCAAGACAAGAAATGAACAATCAGAATAATCAGAGTGCGGAAAGATACCAGATATCCAATGATATCAAAGAGGAGTGAAGTGAGGCGGAAACTCACTTTACCAAAATAGCAGAACGTAGTATAAAAATCATAAGGGATTACAACTGAAACAAATGTACTAATAAATAAACTAAGATCAAGCGTCTTCAAGCTTATAGATAACGTATTCATAAGTATGGACTTCATCAATCCAATGAATCCGTTCTAACTCTATGCCGTTCTCAAAAGTAGTACGCAGCTTGATCCGCTGGGGGATCATCAAAGTAATCTTGATCGTTGCCAGCACTTTGCGTGTAATACGCTTCATCAGCTTGTGCTTCGCTGTACTGCTCGTCATAGTATTCTGTACCTGCAGGATAATCTAACAAAAAGAAATATACAACAGGGATGAGTTTCGAAGAAAACTCAGTAAGGTAGTTAATCCATAACATCATAGATAACATGTGGCAAAACATAACATGATGCAATGCAATATGAAACAGATAATGTATGAATGCATCTAAACTCTAGGTATGCTGGTCTCTATGGCATACATGCTTTAAGTCATAGCACCGTACTTCTTTGGGAAGGTCACGCATACGGCTCCTGTTGGTAGTGGGTCCGGGCATCCCTCTCAGACAAACCATGGTAGGGGTTTAAGTCAACACACTCTCTCACAACCATTTGGCACCCCCGCAGTGGGGAGTGTTGGGGAAAACCTAGCCCAATGCAAGTCATCTACTCGGTCATCAAGTCGGGTCAAGATACTTCCATTCCTCCCCTCTCGGGATCCTTTCCGGTATCCTTTCCACTAGAGTCCGGATATTACTCACGGACTCATCAACCCTTTGGTTTCCACTTGGTAAGCGGGGCTCTCATGTCCTCTCACGGATATAACTCCCGGTCTCGGCGCCCATGGCCCAAGTCTGCCATGTGCAACCCTCCAATATGGCCCCCCAATGTGTTCCCGTCCTCTCCGGATATAACTCACCGGTCTTGAGTGCCCGTGAATCCCCATTGCTACCACGGGTCGTTCGGTCTCAATACCCTTCCGAGGGGGGTCTTTTTGGGTTTTCCAATCCACCACTACTAGACATCCCTAGGTATGACAACCATTGATTCGGGAAAGTGTCGATGGGCAACCCCGGAAACATCTCATACTATTTCCGATAATGTCCAAGGACAGAAGTGTCAAAAGGACACTTCCCAATCCCAAACCAAACTTAAGCAAACACATTCTCAGATCAGTCATGACATACACAACCAGCAGTTCATCATATACAAGAGAATGTAAAAGCAAAAATCAGATTACGCAATAATCAGTAACTCATATATCATGAATAATAAAAAGACAATATAAACAAGTGCTACTGTTCCCACAGTAGGAGATCAGAATTAAAATACAATAACAGTAGGTAATCTCATAGTTTCATAAAGTAGAAACCAGAGAACAAGCAATCTATGTAGTTAAGGAATTAACTGTCCTTACCTTCTAACTTGAATGGAATCTTAAAGAATCAAGTATGATCTTGACTAAACCTGAGAAGACAGTCCTAAACAAGTGCACACAATATGTTAGGAAAGATGCATAAATCAATCGAAACAGACCAAGATTGAGGTTGCTGTACTCATTGGTCGATTGATTGGTCTGCTGGACCAGTCGACCAATGAGTCGACCAATGCAGACAGTGGCCTGCAAGAATCCAAATTTTGAGAATTTAGAACCGAATTCGATTGTTCAAAAGGGTACAATTAAGAGGGGAATTATCATGGTAGTATTCTAGGGTATAGAGGATATCAAATCATAACTCAAAACAAGTTCTCAAGTTACAACTTAGAAATCATGAGGTTAACCTAATTAGGTTGAACATAGGATAGGAGGGAAAAAAAAATAGAAAGATTAAAGATAATGAACTAGGATATGAAAGAATTCAGATCTAGTAAAGAAAACATAATAATTGGGTTAACATGATCAACTAGGGGATTCCTGGGTTTAATCCAAGAGAATTAGGGTTTCACCCTTTTGGCTCCCTGGACAAATAATTGTGAGATCTGAATGAACAAAGACAAATCAAAACAGGAAAGTATAGATGATTAAGTTTTAGGTTAACACAAGGTCACCCAAAAAGGATTTCCCTTTCACAAGGTAGGTTACCAAAAGTTCTCCAGACAATCACACAGGTTAGGGTTTTCAAAGGATTAGGGTTAGGTTTTCAAGAATTCAATAAGTAGGGTTTAAGAACATAATGATGATCATGAGTCTTAAAGAATATGGTGAGATCAGAGAATTGATGATTACAAGAATGCTTCATCACCTTTCTGATCTCAATGAAAACAGAATAAAAGAAAGAAAATCAGAGATAGAAGAGAGAGTGGTTGAGATCATACCTTTGCCGTAGAAAGATGAAGAATTCTTCAAGTCTTTGAAAGAGATCACCAAAGAATGCAAGGGAATGGGTTAGATTAGGGTTCTAACTCGTTCCAGAGGCTTAGGAGGCAGAGGAGGCGGAGTATTCCCAAGATTAGACTTAAATAGAAGTGACAGGATTCAAATTTCAAAAACAGATTCAATTGGTCGATTGATTGATCGATTGGTCCAATCGACCAATGAGTCGACCAATCAAGACAGCAACTTCAAAACAGGGAATTGAAGGCTCAGATCAAGTCCAAACATCAAGGGGTTTTGCACATTTCTAGAGTGACATACCTAGGAGTTAGAAATGCCTTTGAATCAATACAGAGACCACTCCAAGACCATCAACTAATCCAATCTTCATCTGGGTGCAGTTTCCACCATTGGAACACTAGCATCAACACTCATGGATTCCAATCCAGCCATCAAGACTTCAACAGAAATGGCCCAAAGATGACTTCTTGCCTTACTTCGGGTCACTGGACCTACAATAAACAGAGTTTCCGGATTAGGGTCAGGGCTGGGTTTCACAGAAGAATACCGGAAAGGATCTCGAGAGGCAAGAATGGACGTATCCGACCCTAAGTAGATGTGAATCAGTAGATTACTTGCATTGGGCAAAGTTAAATTCTGACATGCACCAATACTTATACCAATGGTGGTGAGTGATAGTAGTGACCTAAACCCCAACCATGGAAAGTCTGATAAGGATGCCTTGACCCAATTATTGCAGAGTACCCAATAGACTAAGAAGGTTGAGGGAAGAGTGACTGAGACTACCCAGAGGAGTATTGTCACATCCACCCAGCCGGTACCCCATTTGGAATACTTGGGATTGTGATCCACAGTCCAAGGATCAAGATTCGTAGGTCCATGCCTCCCACATACACAATGACATAATCATGAACAAAGATAATCAAAGCAAAAACAATTAATACTAAGTATCATGAATAAGGTAAGATTAAATAAATCAGAGTGCGGAAGACAGACAATATTAAAGTGTGAACATAATCATAAAGGTGAGAGAAGGTATCATAACCACTCTCTCAGAGCAGCGGAAAAGAAGTGTGATAAAGTTAATTACATGTCCAAGTACTTAAGAATAATCCAAAAGTAAGTTAATTACAGGTCCAAGTACTCCAAAAATACACCAGGGAAATGGGGCACTAAGCTAGGGTTTCCTCTACTCTAATAACAGTCTCCTCAATGGTACGGATGAAGTAAACCCAGCTTTCCCACTCCCTCACAACCGTGGGGCTAACCCTAGTGCGAATAGTAATCCTCCTTGGCACCAACACTCGGATCTTCACAGATGCCACTACCCGAAGGGTAGTATGCGGAATCATAGTCCGTCTCGAAGGGGGTGCCATCATAGTTTTCGGTACCTGTAGGATAATCTAAAAACATTTAAACAAAAGGAATGAGTTCGAAGAACTCAGCAAGGCAGTTATTCCATAATTAGAAATCATACACATACAGAACATACATAATGCAATGTGATATGGAACATATGATGCAGTATGATTCTAACTCTATGAATGCTAGTCTCTAGGGTAGACATGCTTTAAGTCATAGCACCATACTTCTTTGGGTGGTTAGTCACTCCCCCTCAATCATACAAGATATCTTGGGTCTTGCCAGGAAGTTCGATAAAGTCATCTCAAAAACCATGGTAAGGGAACACGTCACCGCTCTCTCACATCACCATTTAGTATAAGTATTGGTGCATGTCACAGTAAAGCCTAGCCCAATGCAAGTCATCTACTCAGTCGGTCAAGTCAGATCCAGATATGTCCATTCCTCGCCCCCGACGATCCTTTCCGGTATGCTTCACACTAGAGTCAACGAAATCCCGGATTTCAGACTCATCAACCCAATAGGTCATCCACAAATAGTACACGGGAAGCTCTCACGTCCTCTCACGGATTGGTTACCGGTCTTGAGCGCCCGTGAGCCCAAGTCTAGCCATTTGCAACCCTACCAATAAATGGCCCCTTTCGGGTATCCGTAATATAGTTTATGTCCCATACCGGATTGGTTACCGGCCTAGAGCGCCCATCAAACCATACACTACCACGGGTTGTTCGGTCTCAATGCCCTTCCGATTCGGGTCTGACACGACAAGGATAAACCTAGCCAACCAACTAGACAGTCCTATGTATGTCATCCAATAACCCGGGAAGGTGTCGATACGCACCATCGGAGAACATCCCATACTATTCCCTCTGATGCCTAAGGACAGAAGTGTCAATAGAACACTCCCCAATCCCAAGTTGTACGTAAACAATCACATATTCAAGTTCATCATCTTTCATGCATCCAATACATCTTATCATAAAAGTTAAATCATGATATTGAAATGAATCATCATAGATATAAGTAAACAAGAATAGTAATGTAACATGACAAGAGTATAAAGATGTCAATACTACTGTTCTAACACATATATAACAGTCTTATAAAGATTTAAAAGTAATCAAAAGGTTCTATTCATAAACAAGAACATAAATCATAAGTTGGTTATCTATATGCTTATGGAGATAACCATCCTTACCTTGGGTTGAATTGATGATGAATTGAGAATACCAAGAAATAGTCCAAAATAATTGTTAAGGCCCTAAACAAACATGAATAATAAGTTAGAGAAGAAATTAGGAAGATTGGATACTAATTGGATCAAAACTGGCCAAGGTTGCTGTCAGCAACAACTTTGGTTGACGTTTTTGGTCGATGGTATCGACCAAAAGGATCGACCAAAATTTCCTTTGGGACAGAATGATGGATTTTGGGTGTTTTCATCCGAAATTGGTTTTCCGGTGTTCGGATCAATCTGAAACTTGGAGGAATACATAACAACAGTAGTAGGACACTATAAGTCAAGAAATTTACCCAATCCAATGGTCTAAACAAAAAGCCCCAAATTGAGCTAACAAGTTCAAGTGACAAACATCATGGCATGAGTTGGGATTGATTGCATTGTCATGGAAATGGCATGTAATAGCTAGGGTAACTAATAGAATTTTGATTGGAATCATATAGTAATGATAAACATGAACATAGCATGCTCTACAACTTAGTTTTGGTACAAAATGACATGATGTTAATAGAAAAATTAAGGAATACATATGCTAGGCTTGAGATGGAGGCATAGCATCAATGGATGACTAAGAAGATCATAGGTTAATCATTTGTAGACACTTGGAGTGGTGGTTGCAAGGTTGCAGCACCATTTCCAATGACTCATCAGCAAGATAGGCATAGAAAAGAATAGAAAATGGTAGGATAGAGAGTGGAATGGTGATTCATACCTTAGTGTGGAAGATGTAGACAAGAATCAATAGTAAACAATGAGTTTTTGATGAGGTGCCCTTCACATTAGCCAAGGAGATGCCTTGGGAAGCTCTCCCCACGATTTCAGGTGAGAAAATGATTGCAAAAGGGCTCAAGGCTCGAGGTCATAATAAATAGAATGGGAATATTCCATGGAATCATTAACTTGGCAGACTAGGAAAAATTGGTCGATGGTTTTGGTCGATGGCATCGACCAAAATGTTTCTCAGCAGAAAAACAGGTTTAGTTCAGCAACTTCAAGTAGGAATTTGAAAGGTTATACAAGGTCAATTTGAGTGAGGTTTTCTTCCACAATTCAATCAAGAAGTCTAGTTTCGGGTAATACCTTCGGATTGTGCATAGGAGGTCATTAGGTACATCAACTAGATTAATCTTCTCCGATGCGCAAACTTTTTTTAAACACTGACAATGCATTTAAGCAAGGGGTATCATCATCAATATCCATAGGCTCGGTCTCCGAATCATGATCATCAATCAGAATGGTCCATAGGTCTCTTCTACCACCGCTTAGGGTCTTTGGACCTGAATACAACAGTGGATCCGGGTTAGGTTCAGGGTTAGAATAGGTCTGGATATTACATTCTCCCCCCCTTAAAAGAAATTTCGTCCTCAAAATTGAAAGCGTACCTGTGCTTCCAAAAAGATGAGGAAACTTCTCCTTCATGTCATTTTCTTTCTCCCATGAAGCTTCTTCGGGGGTATGGTTCTTCCATCGAATCTTCACCAAAGGGATGGTGAGATTCCGCAACTGCTTGTCCTTTCTATCTAGGATCTCGGCTGGTCCTTCATCGTAAGAAAGATCGGCACTAAGTCCTTCGGGTGCTTGCTATAGTATGTGCTCCGGGTTCTCTATGTACTTTCGAAGCATTGAAATATGGAACACATTGTGAACTGCAGCAAGAGATGGAGGCAAGGCCAAGCGGTATGCTACAGGTCCAACCTTTTCCAAAATCTCAAAAGGTCCAATGAAGCGGGGGCTAAGCTTTCCTTTCACATTGAATTTCGTCACCCCTTTCATAGGTGATACTTTTAGGAAAACTTTCTCTCCGATTGGAAATTCTAAGTCGGTTCTTCTCTTGTCGGCATAAGATTTCTATCTAGATTGAGCAGACTTGATCCTTTCCCGAATCATATCAACCATATCACTTGTAGTTTCTATCATCTCTGGACCTAAGACTTTTCTTTCACCAGTCTTAGTCCAATACAAAGGCGTTCTACAAGTGTTACCATACAAAGCCTTAAATGGAGCCATGCCTATTGTCGCTTGGTAACTGTTGTTATAGGCAAACTCAACTAAGGCTAAGTATTCATCCCAATTTCCACCCATGTCAACCACACAAGATCTAAGCATGTCTTCTAGTATATAAATTGTCTGCTCATATTGTCCATCAGACTGTGGGTGATGAGCTGTACTCAAGTTCAATTGGGTTCCCAAGGCTTTCTGCTGACCATTCCAAAACCTTGAGGTGAACCTAGGATCACGGTCAGAAACAATACTCACCGGCACTCCGTGTAGACGAACTACATTGTCCACATAAAGTCTAGCTAGCTTATCCAAGGTGTAAGTGATCTTCATAGGAATGAAATGGGCTGATTTGGTCAAAACCCAACCCCACCCCCCCAACCCACTCCTCTCCCCCCCCCCCCCCCCCCCCCCCCCCCCCCCCCCCCCCCCGTGGGGGGTGCCCCCCCCCCCCCCCCCCCCCCCCCCCCCTCTTTTTTTTTTGCCCCCCCCCCCCCCCCAAAAAAAAGAAGCCCCTTTGGGCCCCCCCCCCAGAGGACTTGGTGTCGGCTTTGAATCCATGAAGGTTGATGATGAGGTTCTATTTATGGAAACGAGAATCCTGATGAAGATCTAATTAGTTGATGGACTTGGAGTGATCTCTATCTTGGTGTGAAGGCATTTCTACCTACTAGGTAAGTCACTTGACTTGTGTGCAAAACCTCTTTAGGATTGGATTTGATCTGGGCCTTCAATTCCCTGTTTTGGCCTTCTTTATCTGGCATTGGTCGGCGATTGGTCGGCGGGCCGAGTCGACCAATCCACTCGACCAATGGGTCTTGTCTTTGGCAATTAGGTTGATTCTTGCTCTATTTAAGTCTAACCTCGAGTCCACTTCGTATTTGCTGCCTCCAAACCCTGCTGGAGCAGACCAAAGACCTCTGCAAGTCATCTCTCTTGCATCCTTGGAGTTTTCTTGGCGGATCTTCGTCGGAACTCTTCTTTTTGCATCAAAAGGTATGTCTACTCTCTCTTCTTCTCCTACATCTTTGTTTTTCTTTCCTTTTTGAGTTGAGACAGTAGAAGAGATGCTGCATCCTCTGTTGCAAACATCTC
Source organism: Hakea prostrata (assembly GCF_041222555.1). Lineage (NCBI taxonomy): Eukaryota > Viridiplantae > Streptophyta > Magnoliopsida > Proteales > Proteaceae > Hakea > Hakea prostrata. The sequence continues at coordinate 37,953,978 of NC_142600.1, forward strand.
TGAACATGTTCTCATGATCATCCTAAGGATTTAAGGCTAGAACAATGATCTTAACCATGATCATTGCAAGCTTTTGAAGGATTCATGATCAAACCATGATTTAATCTCTGTTAATTTCCTAATCTGAATTCCGATCTCTTTGGATCTTCTTTCATTGATCATGTTAGTGGTTAATGGTTGTGTTTTCTTTCTATGATCCATAATCCATAGAATTCTAGTTGTTCTCTTCTACCTTACTATGTGTTCTTCATGATGCATGATAGTACATATATGGTAGGTTTTATTTCCTTATTTAGATTTATGCTTCTAAGCCTTATTCTATGAAGACCTATGCATGTTTTCATGTTTTCATTACCGAAAGCAATGATCCATCCTCCTATTGTTCTTGTCCTTGTTTTCTATTTCAAAATTCCTCAAGATCCATGTTTGATTTATTTATGGTAACTTTTTGTTTCCTAATTTGGATCTTGATACCTTGATTTGATTAGTGTTTTGAGGTCCCCTATATGCTAGAATACTACTGATGTAGTCTACCCCTTGATTAGTACCCTTTTGAACCACCAAATTCGGATTTCATATCTCAAAACTCTGATTTTCTAAGCTCTTTATCTGCATTGGTCGACTGATTGGTCGTTGGACCACTCGACCAATCCACTCGACCAATGAGTACGGCAACTCCAGAATTGGTCTGTTTCGGATGTTTTGCTATATTTTCTGTTAGGGATCTTTCCTAATATGTTGTATATACTTGTTTAGGACCTTCTTCTCAAGTTTGCCAAGATCTTACTTGATTTCTTAGGATTCTTTGCGAGTTATAAAAGGTAAGGATGGTTATTTCCTTAATTACATAGATAGCATGAATCTAGTTTCTATATTTGAATATCATTAATATGTTTCTTAAATTAGATTCTTACAATGATATACTACTTTTGTTGCATAACTTTGATTACGGTAGCATTGCTTATTCATATTGAATTGATTCATGTATGATTTACTTACCAATGTTATACAAATGATTGTAAATATTGATTTCTTTCCATATATGGAGTTACCATATATGTGATGATATGAATTGATGCATGTGTATGCTTACGTATGGTTTGGAAAGGAGAGGTGTCCTTTTGACATTTCTGTCCTTGGACTACTACGGGAATATTATGGGATGTTTCCGGAGATGCCCTCTGGACACCTTCCTAAAGCTGTTGGATGACATATATAGGATTGTCTAGTAGTGTTTGGCTAGGATGTCCTGTTATGTCGGACCCTAATCGGAGGGGTATTGAGACCGAACGACCCGTGGTAGCAATGGGGATTCATGGGCGCTCAAGACCGGTAACCAACCCGTGAGAGGACAGGGAATCACATTGTGGGGGCCATTTATTGGTAGGGTTGCATATGGTTAGACTTGGGCTCACGGGCGCTTAAGACCGGTAACCAACCCGTGAGAGGACGTGAGAGCTTCCCGTTTACCATATGTGGATGATCAATAGGGTTGGTGAGTCCGTAGTCGGGGACTATGAGGACTCTAGTGTGAAGGATACCGGAAAGGATCGTCGGGGACGAGGAATGGAAGTATCTGGATCGACTTGATGTAACCAAGTAGAAGACTTGCATTTGGCTAGGTATTACCACGACATGCGCCGGTACTTATACCAAATGGTTGTGAGAGAGTGTGTTGACTTAACCCCCTGCCAAGGTTTGTCTGAGGGATGAAGGACCCATTACCAATCGGTCGCCCGGAGATATCTTAAATGGTTGGAGGGAATCCAAGATATCTTAAATGGTTGAGGATGTGAGTGGACTTTCCTAAAGAAGTACGGTGCTATGACTTAAAGCATGTCTGCCAATAGAGACCAGCATACATAGAGTTAGAATCATTCATTCATTGTTTGTCTCATATCATATTGCATTTATGATTGTTACGGAATCCTGCCATTTATGTTATTATGGATTTTAAGCGCCTTCTTGAGTTTCTTTGAAACTCATTCCTTTATTGTACAATGTTGTTAGACTATCCTGCGGTACGGAATACTATGACGGTCCCTATGAGGAAGCGCAAGGCGAAGAGACATATCTCCGGGGAAGGTGATTGCGGTTACCACAATTACTCCGAAGATCCCACGGGTGGTTATGCTCCGTACGATGCTTAGTCCGACCATTGAGTGGAAGCGTCCTTGTGCTATTTATGAGATCTACACCTACAAGGATGTCGTCTACAAAGTGGAGAATAATTTAGTTACCCAATGTACTTGCTCTTTGGGATTAGCTTTTATCTAGTTTATTCTTTCGAGCTACTTTTCCATTGGATGTAAAGTGGGATTTTTGCTTCACTTTACTTATCATTTGACACTACGATTATATCTATTATTCCGTTTCGTTTATGATTCATTCTTTCATTATTGGATCTATGATTTATCTTCCGCACTCTTGTTATGGTTGTTCATGATTATGTTATTGTTTATGTGGGAGGTTGATCACTCGATACCTGATCTTGGGCTGTGGATCACACTCTCGGGTATGCCGGATAGGGTACCGGCTGGGAGGGCGTGATGATTGGTATCGAGCCCAAGGTTCGAGGAGATCCTAACCACAAAAGGCAACAACTGAACATTCTGAGTCATTGATCTGAAGTGACTCTTCTACTCTTAGAAGTGAATAATAGAACAACTGAATTAGAAACTTGAACTTTGAGGCATAACGAACATTTACGAATAACATACCATAATTATACTTGAACAAATGACACTAATGCAAGGAAAAAGAAAAGTGCATAACATACAATAATTAAAGAGAAACAAAATGAACTTCATTAATTTCAAAAGTTTTTACAATGATTACATCTGAAATGCATAAATGGGAAATCCTAAGGTACGGTCTATCTAGGTGATCTACTCGATCTCTATATGCTCACGAACTCCTCTGCTAGGCGAGTCACCCGATGCTCTATCTGTCTGTCGAGACTCCATCCTCTCGTACATCTGCTCTGTCGACCTCCATCCTCTCTAGCATGGAAGTCATCGATCTCATCTGTGCACCAAGATCTGAAGTCTCCGGAACCGCATGTGAAGGGCCACACACCTCGAAGTGTGATGAAGGAAACTCGTGATGCACGGGCTCGGCCTCGCGCATATCTGTTCATCTCCGGCCTGATCATCACTATCGGGACCGATATCCTCTCCTCCATCCTCGATCCCTCATCCTCATCCTCGATTCATCATCATCCTCACCCTCTGGACCGGGAGATCTCTCTAGCGATGTAGTCTCATCGTCGAATGGTCCGAGTCCCAATGGGGTATCCACTGTGATCTAGTGTCCATCGGAGTATCCTCGAAACTCACCCCGAAATGCACGAAGATCAAAGTCGAAGCCTCCCATAGCAAAGGTTCCGCATGCTAGGCCGCGAGAACTAAGTCCGGCATGACCTGCTGAATGATGTAAGAAAGATCGATCTCGAAGCCCATGTAGATGCGGTAAATGACCAAGGCCTCCATCAACGTGACCCGATGGTGATGTCCGGCTTTCGGCATGATGTTCCGGCCGACTATGCGACCGATAATACGTGCGAGAACCCGTCATCCGTCCGCTAGTCCACGGTGTGAAGCATCGGCGGCTATCCCATAGCGTAGAGCATATCTCGCGAAGCTCGTACGGCATCGGATGGCTGTCCGGTGCTGCTCCTGCGGTATCCACACACTTTGCTGTGGGTAGTAAGGGACACTGCAAGATCTCGGCCGATGTCCGGGTAGAGAAGCGAATACGAGTGCTGGTGGACCACTGCTCCCGAGGACAAGTGCGAGTGGATGTCCACGGCCCCGAGCCTCCTCTGTGTAAGTAAGGTTGCTTTGAAGAACAACCTCACTAGCTCCGGGTATACCGGCAAATCCTCGGTGAAGAGGTGAGTCCATTTGTAAAGTGTCGAACCTCTGCCGGATCTGAAGGCTACGAGCTGGCGTAAATGAAGTAGACGCCCCATCTCGATGTTACAATAGCTGAAGTAGGCCTCGTACGAAACTCGGCTCGAGGTGTGTCAAATAGGTCCGGTCTCCTAACCTCCTCTCTGGGCTCGAAAGGAACCGACCTCTGCCCACAAGAGCACCTACGATGCGACCTCTACCTCTACCTCCTCCTCGTCCTCCCCTCTGCATGATGTATACGTGGAAGAGACAAGAGACATTTCCAATTAGTGCTATTTCAAGATTTGAGCCAAAAGGGTATTTTCGTAATTTTTCGGAAAATTTCAAATTTGGGGGAAATTTGATTTGAACATACTAGCATGTGCACAATACTTGGAATTTCATGTCTATGAAGTTGTTTTGATGAAAATCGATCGAAAACATGGATTAAAGCGAAAAATTCAGCAAGAAGAAATTTGGGGATTTTGCAATTTAGGTCAAAATTGGATTTTTGAAAAGTTGAAATTGGTTAAATCAAATTGTATGGACCTATCTACAATGTCATCTTGAGCATGTAGCATTTGATCTCGTGCGAAAATTTCAAGCGGTTTGAGAGAAAACGAAATTTTTCTAAAGATATCGATTTCGGTATAAAACTTTGCGAGATGAGCACCAAATGTGTTAAAACTTGTTGTCTATGCATGTCATTGTGTTTAAAACCTAGGGAATATGTTTCTAAGCATTCCTAAGCATGATTTCTAGCATTGGATACAAGTAAAGCATGGTTTTATTGAAATGCAAGCATGAGAAGATGAAAATGGAAGAAAGAATGAGAGATTTACCTTGTTTGTGAAGATGGTGTGTTGTGTTGTTGTTGTTGAAGCACTAAATCACCTCAAGAACACTTGTGAGAACTCTTGGAGATTTTCCCTAGAGCTCTCTCACCTTTGGAAGAAGTTAGAATGAGGTTGGAATGTGGAAATGAGGCTTATAATGCGAATTTTCGTATTACTGTCTTCATTAGTCGTGCATTGGTCGGTGGGTCACTCGACCAACCACTCGACCAATGGTCACGGTGACCTCATTTGCTGTTGAATTTTTGGAAAATGTGATTTTTGCCTTATGGAATATTGTTTGATGACTATATGGATATATTTGAGCATGATTTAAGTTTTCAAATCATTTGGACTTGTGGTTTATGTTGAATCTTCGAAATTCGGTATTTTGATGTTCTCGGTTTTTGCGAGAATGGTTACTCACGAGGAAGTGGGCGTGGTGAATCCGGTGGTCATGGAGGTGGTGAAGTACCTCGGGGGAGGTGGTGAAGTACCTCATGGAGGTGGTGAGATACCAAATGCTGATCGGGGTACTCATGAGATCCCTGGTGCCCCGAATGTTGGAAGTTTCGGAGATATTGCCAATATCATGGGCAATATGATGCGGCGACAAGCGGCTCGGTTCAACCGGATGTTGGTGGGTTTCATGACTACTGCATAATGAGACCCGGGCTGGTGCTAATGTGAATCCTCATGCCGCGATCCTGAATGCGGGAGGTTTAGGCTGGAACTCCTCATACTACTTTGATGGAGAGTTTTACGAAGATGCAAGTACCCACTTTCTTGGTGTTACCAAGGACCCCTTGTTTCCTAACAAGTGGCTTCGTGAGTTGGAGAAGGCTTTCCGGCATCTGCAATGCTCGGAAGCTCGGAGAGATTTTGGTTCTTTGAGCGAAGTTGCAACAAGAAGCTGATGCATGGTGGATCTCCACTCGTCTGTTTTGGAAGGTTTGCATGCGGGAGTTGTAACTTGGGAGTTATTCAAAGAGGCTTTTTGTATGAACTACTTTCCCGAGGCGGTGAAGGATGCAAAGGAAGGCTGAGTTTATGATTACGACTCAAGGAACTTTGTACTGTGTTGGAGTACCAACGAAGTTCGAGGAGCTTCATTTCTTTGCTCCAGATTCTTTGAAGGAAGACCTCGCCAAAGCAAAGAAGTTCTTCAAAGGACTAGCGCCACTGCCATTAAAGCTTATCTCACGGTCCGGCCTATAGTGAGCTATGCTCAAGTGGTGCGAGAACTCGAAGAAGTTGGAAGAAACGAGAGAAGGAAAGTGCTCGTGTGCGAAGCCTTGGCGATCAAGGAATTCAGTGCGGTGGATCGCAATGACCGTCGTTATGTGAGACCTACACCCTACCCCACTCCTACCTTTCGGGCTAAGAGTGTAGGTCGGAACACGGGTTTTCAGCGGCCCGGCCGGTTTAAACGGTATGGCGGAAACCGACCACCGGCAAATGCTAGTGCAAGTGCAAGTGCGAGTGCAAGGCCTTTTGTTCGGAGAGTCCTCTGTTGCAGCCACCCCTGTTGGATCCGGCAATCCGGTTTGCTTCTCTTTGCAAGCAAGCTGGTCATTTTGCTCGTGCTGTCCCGAAGCGGCACCTTGACAGCCTGCCCCGGTGGTGAAGAGTGCTCCTGCTCCTCCCTCTGGTAGAGTTTTCGGTATTTCCGATCTTGAGCGGGATCCAAGCCATGATGTGATTACGGGTACATTGTTAGTCGCTTCTATTTCTGCATTTGTCTTATTTGATACGGGTGCATCTCATTCGTTCATGTCATCTGCATTCATCAAGAAGACTAACCTAATCCACGAGAAGTTGTCTAGTTGTTTATTGATTAGTACACCTCTTTGGTCTGTTGTGAAACTAGATAAGGGGTTATCTAAATGTCTGTGTTGATTGGTGAGAAGAACTTGGAAGCCAATTTTGTGATTCTTGACATGAAGGACTTCGATGTTATTTTGGGAATTGATTGGTGACAGCCCATAAAGCTGTGTTCCTTTGTTCCTCAAAGAAGATTCGGTTCCATATATGTGGAAGTCCGGTCTTTGAATTTCAAGGTGAAAAGAGAAGGGTTTGTAAGAAGGTGCTTTATGCTGCTTGATGCAAGTCTATGCCCTAGTGGATGATGCTTCATGCGAAGGCAAGGGTATAGTGGAGAAAAGAGTCGACGAAGTCGAGTTGTCTGCGACTTTGTTGATGTCTTCCACGATGATCTATCGGGAGTGCCTCCGGACGAGAGATGTCGAATTCTCTATTGATCTCGTCCCTGGTGCCGCTCCGGTATCTAAAGCTCCGTATAGGATGGCTCCTCTTGAGTTGAAAGAGTTGCAAAATCGGTTGAATGAGCTCATTGATAGAGGTTTCGTACAGCCTAGTGTGTCACCTTGGGGAGCTCCGGTCTTGTTCGTCAAGAAGAAAGAGCGGTAGTATGCGCTTGTGCATCGACTACCGTGAGTTGAATAAGTTGACTATCAAGAATAGATATCCACTGCCCGAGAATCGATGATCTCTTCGATCGGTTGAAGGGTGCGGTTGTGTTCTCGAAGATTGACTTAAGGTCCGGATATCACCAATTGAAAGTGAAGTCTAGTGATATCTTCAAGACGGACTTTCCGAACGCGGTATGGTCACTACGAGTTTAGAGTCATGCCTTTCGGATTGACCAATGCTCTGCGGTGTTCATGGACCTCATGAACCGAGTATTTCATGATGTGCTTGATAAGTTTGTGATTGTTTTCATTGATGACATCTTGATCTATTCGAAGAGCGAAGAAGAGCATGCGAGACATCTAAGTTTCACTTTGCAAAGGTTGCGGGAAAAGAAGTTGTTTGCTAAGTTTAGCAAGTGTGATTTACGGCTTAAGAGAGTGGTTTTCCTTGGTCATGTGGTTTCAGCCGAAGGTATTCGTGTCGATCTGAAAAGGTCCAAGCTGTGGCTGATTGGGAGAGACCGAAGTCGATAACGGAAATAAGAAGTTTTCTTGGATTGGCGGGTTACTACCGAAGGTTTATTGAGAACTTTTCTCGGTTGGCTGCTCCTATGACTAAGTTGACCGGGAAAGAAGAGAAGTTTGTTTGGTCGCGCCTTTGTGAGAAGAATTTCCAAGAGTTGAAGGATAGATTGACAAGTGCCCCGGTTTTGACTATACGATAGTTCCGGTGGTATGACGGTTTATACCGATCGTCAAAGATTGGTTTGGGTTGTGTGCTTGATGCAACATGGCAAGGTCGTAGCCTATGCTTCTCGGCAATTGAAGGATTATGAGCGGAATTACCCCACTCACGATCTAGAACTTGCCGCCGTTGTCTTTGCTTTGAAGATTTGGAGACATTATCTTTACGGTGAGAAGATTGCCATTTTCACGGATCATAAGAGTTTGAAATACTTCTTTACCCAAAAGGAGTTGAACATGAGACAAAGGAGATGGTTGGAACTCGTCTCCGATTATGATTGTGATATTCGGTATCATCTGGGAAAGCAAATGTTGTTGCCGATGCTCTTAGTAGGAAGAACCGAGAAGAAGACTTTGGATTTAAATGCTTTGAGTCTACCATTGTGGTCTTCTATTGAGAGTTTTGGTTTGGAAATCGTCCTCGAGAATTCTGATTTTATTCTTTACGCCATGACGGCAAGATCTGGTCTTAGAGATAAGATTGTTGCTCTGCGAAGTTACGATCATGAGTTTTTGACCAAAGTTGAGAAGATTTCTTCGAATCTGAGTCGGATCCCGACTTTGGTATATCCATGGATGGTGCTTTGTTGTTTAGAGGAAGGCGTGTGTGTGCACAAGGCGATGAAGTTAAGAATGAAATATTGAAGGAAGCACACCGGTCGGTCTTTCTTGTACACCGGGAAGCACCAAGATGTACAAGGACTTGAAGGAACATTTTTGGTGGATTGGTCTAAAGGCGGATGTTGGCGATTTTGTTGCCAAGTGTGAGACTTGCCAACGTGTGAAAGCCGTCCGACAACCTCCATCTGGATTACTTCAACCCCTTCCTATTCCTAGTTGGAAGTGGGAAGATATCTCCATGGACTTTGTGACTAGCTTGCCTCGGACAAGTAAAGGCAATGACAACTGTGTGGGTGATTGTTGATAGGTTGACCAAATCAGCCCATTTCATTCCTATGAAGATCACTCATACTACGGATAAGCTAGCCGGGCTTTATGTGGATAATGTGGTTAAATCTGCATGGTGTGCCTTTGAGTATTGTTTCGGATCGTGATCCTAGGTTCACCTCAAGGTTTTGGAACAGTTTGCGAGAGGCCTTGGGAACCCAATTGAACTTGAGTACAGCTCATCATCCACGGTCGATGGACAATGCGAGCGGACAATTCGGACATTGGAAGACATGCTCGGATCTTGCGTGGTGGATATGGGTGGTAATTGGGATGAACACCTAGCTTTGGTTGAGTTTGCCTATAACAACGGTTATCAAGCAACAATAGGCATGGCTCCATTCGGGGCTTTGTATGGTAGTACTTGTAGGACACCTTTGTCTTGGTGAGGCAATTGAAAGAAAAGTCTTAGGTCTGAGATGATTGAAGCTACAAGTGCTATGGTAGATATGATAAGAGAAAGGATTAAGTCTGCCCGATCGAGGCAATCTTATCTTGATAAGAGAAGGACCGATTTGGAATTTCAAGTTGGAGAGAAAGTCTTTACGAAGGTCTCACCAATGAAGGGTGTGATGAGATTCAATGTTAAGGGTAAGCTTAGCCCTCGTTACATTGGACCTTTCGAGATTTTGGAAAAGGTTGGACCTGTTGCGTATCGATTAGCATTACCTCCGTCTCTTGCTGGTGTGCACAATGTGTTTCATATTTCGATGCTCCGAAAATACATAGAGAATCCGGAACACATTTTGCAGCAAGCACTGAAGGACTTAGTGCTGATTTGACCTATGATGAAGAACCGGCCGAAATCCTGGATAGGAAGGACAAGCGGCTGCGGAATCGCGCCATTCCTTTGGTGAAGATTCGGTGGAAGAACCATACCCCTGAAGAAGCTTCTTGGGAGAAGGAAGAAGACATGAAGGAGAAGTTTCCTTACCTCTTTGGAAGCACGAGTGCGCTTTCAATTTCGGGGGACGAAATTTCTTTAAGGGGGAGAATGTGAAACCCAGCCCTAACCTTGACCCGGAAACCTTGTTATTTGTAGGTCCGATGACCCGAAGTAAAGTAAGAAGTCAGCTTTGGGCCATCCCGGTAGAGGACTTGGTGTCGGCTTTGAATCCATGAAGGTTGATGATGAGGTTCTATTTATGGAAACAGAATCTGATGAAGATCTAATTAGTTGATGGACTTGGAGTGCTCTCTATCTTGGTTTGAAGGCATTTCTACCTACTAGGTAAGTCACTTGACTTGTGTGCAAAACCTCTTTAGGTTTGGATTTGATCTGGGCCTTCAATTCCCTGTTTTGGCCTTCTTTATCTGCATTGGTCGGCGATTGGTCGGCGGGCCGATCGACCAATCCACTCGACCAATGGGTCTTTGTCTTTGGCAATTAGGTTGATTCTTGCTCTATTTAAGTCTAACCTCGAGTCCACTTCGTATTTGCTGCCTCCAAACCCTCTGGAGCAGACAAAGACCTCTGCAAGTCATCTCTCTTGCATCCTTGGAGTTTTCTTGGCGGATCTTCGTCGGAACTCTTCTTTTTGCATCAAAAGGTATGTCTACTCTCTCTTCTTCTCCTACATCTTTGTTTTTCTTTCCTTTTTGAGTTGAGGCAGTAGAAGAGATGCTGCATCCTCTGTTGCAAACATCTACGAACATGTTCTCATGATCATCCTAAGGATTTAAGGCTAGAACAATGATCTTAACCATGATCATTGCAAGCTTTTGAAGGATTCATGATCAAACCATGATTTAATCTCTGTTAATTTCCTAATCTGAATTCCGATCTCTTTGGATCTTCTTTCATTGATCATGTTAGTGGTTAATGGTTGTGTTTTCTTTCTATGATCCATAATCCATAGAATTCTAGTTGTTCTCTTCTACCTTACTATGTGTTCTTCATGATGCATGATAGTACATATATGGTAGGTTTTATTTCCTTATTTAGATTTATGCTTCTAAGCCTTATTCTATGAAGACCTATGCATGTTTTCATGTTTTCATTACCGAAAGCAATGATCCATCCTCCTATTGTTCTTGTCCTTGTTTTCTATTTCAAAATTCATCAAGATCCATGTTTGATTTATTTATGGTAACTTTTTGTTTCCTAATTTGGATCTTGATACCTTGATTTGATTAGTGTTTTGAGGTCCCCTATATGCTAGAATACTACTGATGTAGTCTACCCCTTGATTAGTACCCTTTTGAACCACCAAATTCGGATTTCATATCTCAAAACTCTGATTTTCTAAGCTCTTTATGCTGCATTGGTCGGCTGATTGGTCGTTGGACCACTCGACCAATCCACTCGACCAATGAGTACGGCAACTCCAGGATTGGTGCATTTCGGATGTTTTGCTATATTTTCTGTTAGGGATCTTTCCTAATATGTTGTATATACTTGTTTAGGACCTTCTTCTCAAGTTTGCCAAGATCTTACTTGATTTCTTAGGATTCTTTGCGAGTTATAAAAGGTAAGGATGGTTATTTCCTTAATTACATAGATAGCATGAATCTAGTTTCTATATTTGAATATCATTAATATGTTTCTTAAATTAGATTCTTACAATGATATACTACTTGTTGCATAACTTTGATTACGGTAGCATTGCTTATTCATATTGAATTGATTCATGTATGATTTACTTACCAATGTTATACAAATGATTGTAAATATTGATTTCTTTCCATATATGGAGTTACCATATATGTGATGATATGAATTGATGCATGTGTATGCTTACGTATGGTTTGGAAAGGAGAGGTGTCCTTTTGACATTTCTGTCCTTGGACTACTACGGGAATATTATGGGATGTTTCCGGAGATGCCCTCTGGACACCTTCCTAAAGCTGTTGGATGACATATATAGGATTGTCTAGTAGTGTTTGGCTAGGATGTCTGTTATGTCGGACCCTAATCGGAGGGTATTGAGACCGAACGACCCGTGGTAGCAATGGGGATTCATGGGCGCTCAAGACCGGTAACCAACCCGTGAGAGGACGGGGAATCACATTGTGGGGGCCATTTATTGGTAGGGTTGCATATGGTTAGACTTGGGCTCACGGGCGCTTAAGACCGGTAACCAACCCGTGAGAGGGCGTGAGAGCTTCCCGTTTACCATATGTGGATGATCAATAGGGTTGGTGAGTCCGTGAGTCGGGGACTATGAGGACTCTAGTGTGAAGGATACCGGAAAGGATCGTCGGGGACGAGGAATGGAAGTATCTGGATCTGACTTGATGTAACCAAGTAGAAGACTTGCATTTGGCTAGGTATTACCACGACATGCGCCGGTACTTATACCAAATGGTTGTGAGAGAGTGTGTTGACTTAACCCCCTGCCAAGGTTTGTCTGAGGGATGAAGGACCCATTACCAATCGGTCGCTCGAGATATCTTAAATGGTTGGAGGGAATCCAAGATATCTTAAATGGTTGAGGATGTGAGTGGACTTTCCTAAAGAAGTACGGTGCTATGACTTAAAGCATGTACGCAATAGAGACCAGCATACATAGAGTTAGAATCATTCATTCATTGTTTGTCTCATATCATATTGCATTTATGATTGTTACGGAATCTGCCATTTATGTTATTATGGATTTTAAGCGCCTTCTTGAGTTTCTTTGAAACTCATTCCTTTATTGTACAATGTTGTTAGACTATCCTGCGGTACGGAATACTATGACGGTCCCTATGAGGAAGCGCAAGGCGAAGAGACATATCTCCGGGGAAGGTGATTGCGGTTACCACAATTACTACGAAGATCCCACGGGTGGTTATGCTCCGTACGATGCTTAGTCCGACCATTGAGTGGAAGCGTCCTTGTGCTATCTATGAGATCTACACCTACAAGGATGTCGTCTACAAAGTGGAGAATAATTTAGTTACCCAATGTACTTGCTCTTTGGGATTAGCTT